>NC_041229.1:19501334-19524348 GCF_002837175.3 Physeter macrocephalus | reverse complement strand
GGACCCCTATAATTCGAATGTTGGTGCGTTTAATGTTGTCCCAGAGGTGTCTGAGACTGTCCTCAATTCTTTTCATTCTTTTTTCTTTCTTCTGCTCTGCAGTAGTTATTTCCACTATTTTATCTTCCAGGTCACTTATCCGTTCTTTTTCCTCAGTTATTCTGCTATTGATCCCTTTTAGAGAATTTTTAATTTCATTTATTGTGTTGTTCATCACTGTTTGTTTGCTCTTTAGTTCTTGTAGGTCCTTTTAAACGTTTCCTGTATTTTCTGCATTCTATTTCTAAGAAATTGAATGGATCATCTTTACTGTCATCTTTACTATCATTATTCTGAATTCTTTTTCAGGTAGACTGCCTATTTCCTCTTCATTTGTTAGGTCGGGTGGGTTTTTACCTTGCTCCTTCACCTGCTGTGTGTTTCTCTGTCTTCTCATTTTGCTTAACTTACTGTGTTTGGGGTCTCCTTTTCTCAGGCTGCAGGTTCATAGTTCCTGTTGTTTTTGGTGTCTGTCCCCAGTGGCTAAGGTTGGTTCAGTGTGTTGTGTAGGCTTCTTGGTGGAGGGGACTAGTGCCTGTGTTCTGGTGAATGAGGCTGGATCTTGTCTTTCTGGTGGGCAGGTCCACGTCTGCTGGTGTGTTTTGGGGTGTCTGTAGCCTTATTATGATTTTAGGCAGCCTCTCTGCTAATGGGTGAGGTTGTGTTCCTGTCTTGCTAGTTGTTTGGCATAGGGTGTCCAGCACTGTAGCTTGCTGGTCGTTGAGTGGAGGTGGGTCTTGGCGTTGAGATGGAGATCTCTGGAGATTTTCGCCATTTGATATTACGTGGAGCTTGGATGTCTCTGGTGGACCAATGTCCTGAACTTGGCTCTCCCACCTCAGAGGCACAGCCCTGATGCTTGGGTGGAGCACCAAGAGCCTGTCATACACACGGCTCAGAATAAAAGGGACATAAAGAAAGAAAGAGAGAGAGAAGATTTTTTTTTAAAGTTATTAAAATAAAAAATGATTATTAAAAAAAATTTTTAAGAAAGGAATAAAAAAAAGAAAGATAGAAAAAAGAGCAACCAAACCAAAAAACAAATCCACCAATGACAAGAGCTAAAAACTATACCAAAAAAAAAAAACAAAACACAATAACGGACAGATGGACCACTAGGACACATGGTTAAAGGAAAGCTATACAGCAAAAATCACACACAGAAGCATACACATACACACTCACAAAAAGAGAAAAAGGGAAAAAAATATATATCGTTGCTCCCAAAGTCCACCTCCTCAATTTGGGATGATTTGTTGTCTGTTCAGGTATTCCTCAGATGCAGGGTACATCAAGTTGATTGTGGAGATTTAATCCGCTGCTCCTGGGGCTGCTGGGAAAGATTTCCCTTTCTCTTCTTTGTTCGCACAGCTCCTGGGGTTCAGCTTTGGATTTGGACCCGTCTCTGCGTGTAGGTCGCCTGAGGGTGTCTGTTCTTTGCTCAGACAGGACGCAGTTAAAGGAGCAGCTGATTCGGAGGCTCTGACTCACTCAGGCCGGGGGGAGGGATGGGTACAGATGCGGGGCGAGCGGTGGCAGAGCCCATTGTGACGTTGCACCAGCCTGGGGCACGCTGTGCGTTCTCCTGGAGAAGCTGTCCCTGGATCCCGGGACCCTGGCAGTGGCGGGCTGCACAGGCTCCCGGAAGGGGAGGTGTGGACAGTGACCTGTGCTCGCACACAGGCTTCTTGGTGGCGGCAGCAGCGGCCTTAGCGTCTCATGCCCGTCTCTAGGGTCCGCGCTGATAGCCGCGGGTTGCGCCCGTCTCTGGAGCTCCTTTAAACGGCGCTCTTAATCCACTCTCCTTGCGCAACAGGAAACAAAGAGGCAAGAAAAAGTCTCTTGCCTCTTTGGCAGTTCCAGACCTTTTTCCCGGACTCCCTCCCAGCTAGCCGTGGTGCACTAACCCCTTCAGGCTGTGTTCACGCCGCCAACCCCAGTGCTCTCCCAGCCCCCGCCCGCCCCGGCGTGTGAGCAGACAAGCCTCTCGGGCTGGTGAGTGCTGGTCGGCACCGATCCTCTGTGCGGGAATCTCTCCGTTTTGCCCTCCGCACCCCTGTTGCTGTGCTCTCCTCCGCGGCTCCGAAGCTCCCCGTCCGCCACCCACAGTCTCCGCCCGCGAACGGGCTTCTAGTGTGTGGAAACCTTTCCTCCTTCACGGCTCCCTCCCACTGGTGCAGGTCCCGTCCCTATTCTTTTGTCTCTGTTTATCCTTTTTTCTTTTGACCTACCCAGGTACGTGGGGAGTTTCTTGCCTTGTGGGAGGTCTGAGGTCTTCTGCCAGTGTTCAGTGGGTGTTCTATAGGAGCAGTTCCACGTGTAGATGTATTTCTGATGTATCTGTGGGGAGGAAGGTGATCTCCGCGTCTTACTCCTCTGCCATCTTGAAGCTCCCCACAGAGATTTTTATATAAAGCCTGTGAAGTTGGGATTGGCCTGTGTTCTACCCTTTGTCGCTTTTGTTACTTATTACAGAGATATTGTTCAGGGACACTTGGGCACGGCCTCAGCTTTGTCCCCCTGATGGGACTGTGTCCTCACTGACAATGAGTTTAGGATTCACACTGAGATGCCAGGTATCTTAAGCCTGTGTAGTTTGGGTGGTTCTCTGGAGGGAGGTTGGGATGGCTTTTTCCTTTTGGATAGTGGGTGCTCAAGTGGATTCATGATGAGCAGCATATAGACCTGAACATTTTGGAGCTAATTCCTGTACTGGAGCCAGAGTTCAAAAAGGAAAAGAAGTGGGAACTTTAAAATTTGAAGGCGGGGGCTTCCCTGCTGGCTCAGTGGTTGAGAATCTGCCTGCCAATGCAGGAGACACGGGTTCGAGCTCTGGTCTGGGAAGCTCCCACATGCCGCGGAGCAACTAGGCCCGTGAGCCACAACTACTTAGCCTGCGCGTCTGGAGCCTGTGCTCCGCAACAAAAGAGGCCGCGATAGTGAGAGGCCCACGCACCGCGATGAAGAGTGGCCCCCGCTTGCTGCAACTAGAGAAAGCCCTCGCACAGAAACGAAGACCCAACACAGCCAAAAATAAATAAATAAATAAATAAATAAATAAATAAATAAATAAATAAATAAATAATGTGTTCAAGATAAATGAGCACAAATTTTAAAAAAAGTGATTAAGTTGCTTATTTAAAAAAATAAAATAAAAATAAAATTTGAAGGCAAAAGTATAATTTGGACAAATGATTTGGTATAAGAGTATATAGCATGGTACATCAAATTTAGAGCAAGATTAAAAATTAGTAAAAGTAGAGGCAAATTGAAAATATCAACACGAACCCCACTTTTAAAACACAAAGATAATTTCTTTACTGTCAGCCAACCACCTCATGTGCTCATATGAAACAATAAACTTCTGTAGAAGGTACATTTAGGTCTCGCCTATCCTTTCCACAAAGAAAAGCCAAGTGTCCTTGGAGAACAGTTGATTCTGTGTTTGGGGCATGAGAACTTGAGGTGGACTAAATTGTAATCATGTGAGTTTCAGAAAAGTAAATTATGACTATGATAATTACAACAAGTTAAGTTTGTGAAAGACCACAAGTCCACAGAGTTGCTCAAATGGGACAAAAAATGTGAATTATGCTGAGGCAGGCCAGCTGATTGGTGCCACATTATAGAAATTATAAATATACCAATCCATGTGGAGGCACCATGCTCACTTCCAAGGGTCAGAGGGCAGACTCTGGAGGGATAAATTCTCATAGTTGTTCTCAGTTCATATTATGATCAGAATTACCCAGATAAAGAAGTATTAAAGCAGAACCAAGAGTTCTCTGAGAGAAATGGACTTATTTGGATGCTGGAAAGCTGCAGGCAGAGATATTGTTCAAGGACACTTGGGTATGGTCTTAGCTTTCTCCTCCCAGAAAAACTGTCCATGCTGACAATGAGTTTAACTTGAGAAATAGGAGGGTCCTGTCTCTTTTATTAACATCTTAAATATTCCTTATTAAGAGCCTAGATTATTTGTGTAAGTTCTTCCTGAATGGTATTCTCCGAAGTTTTCCTGCTGCGTTCCACCACTTTCTTATAGTTTCAATCTCTTCCTCTCTACTGGTTATTTCTCCTCAGCCTACAAACATATTCTATTATAAACATGTTCTCTACTCTTTTACAAGCAAAAGCAAGCAAAGAAAATCGAAACAAACACCAACAACCCCCCAACCAAAAGAAATGTTCCCAAACCAAAACCTACAAACTCTCTTTCTACTCCAACATCTCCCTTTAGTTATTATCCAAAATCTTTCCTCTCATCTGAATATATTTGCCTTAAATATTTTTTTGGTGAAATTTCATCAAAAATTTTAATTCTGAAATTTAAAAAAGCTGTAAGATTATAACATTATTTTATAGAGTCACTATTATTTCTATTTAATAGAGACAAAATTTATTTACTTGTTTATTTATTAAATCAATCATTTGCTTCCAGTTACATCTTTGATCTCAGATCATATTTTGGGGGATGACTTTTCCTGTTCTTTTATTTATGGTTTTAATTATTTTTAATGGTGGTAGTATACACAAAAATTTACCACATTAACCATTTTAAAGTGTAGATTTTGATAGTAAGTACATTCACATTTTTGTGCAACCAACTTCCAGAACTCTTTTTATCTTGCAAAACTGAAACTCTATACTCATTAAACAACTCCCTATTTTTCCCTTCCCCACCCTCTGGCAACCACTATTTTACTTTCTGTCTTTATGAGTTTGATTACTTTAGATATTTTATATAAGTGGAATCATTCAGTATTTGTCTTTTTATGACTGGCTTATCTCACTTAGCACAATGTTCTCAATGTTCATGCATGTTGTAGCACGTGTCAGAATTTCCTTCTTTTTAAAGGCTGAATAATATTCCATTGTGTGTATATACTGCATTTTGTTTATCCATTCATCTGTTGATGGATACTTCGGTTGCTTCCACCTTTTGGCTGCTGTGAATAATGCTGTGTTGAATATGGGTGTATAAGTATCTCTTTGAGACCCTGTTTCAATTCTTTTGAGTATGCCTAGAAGTGGAACTGCTGGATCATATGGTAGCTCTATTTTTAATATTTGAGGAACTGCCTTACTGTTTTCCACAGTGGCTGCATCACTTTACATGCCCACCAACAGGGCACAAGTGTTGAAATTTCTCCACATCCTCACCAACATTTGCTATTTTCTGTTTTTTTGATAGTAGTCATCTTAATGGGTATGAGGAGTATCTCATTGTGGTTTTGATTTTCATTACCTTAATTATTAGTACTGTTGACCATCTTTTCATGTGCTTATTGGCCATTTGTATACCATCTTTGGAGAAATGTCTCTTCAAGTCCTTTGCCATTTTTTAACTGTGTGTGTGTGTGTGTGTGTGTGTGTGTGTGTGTATGTTTGGTTTGGTTGTAGGAGTTATTTTTATTTTCTGGATACTAACCCCTCATCAGATATATGATTTGCAAATATTTTCTCCCATTTTGTAATTGCCTTTAATTCTGTTGATTGTATTATTTGATACACAGAAGTTTTAGTTTTAAAAAAAATTTTATTGGAGTATAGTTGATTTACAATGTGGTGTTACTTTCTGCTGTATAGCACAGAAGTTTTAGTTTTTGATGTAGTCCCATTTATCTAAATTTTTATGCATATGCTTTTGGTGTCATATTCAAGAAATCATTGCCAAATCCAATGTCATGAAGCTTTCCCCTGTGTTTCCTTCTAAGAGTTTTATAGTTTTAGCTCCTACATTTAGGTTTCTGATCTATTTTGAATTAACTTTTGTATATGGTGTAAGATAAGATCCAACTTCATTCTTTTGCATGTGGATATCCATTTTTCCAATACTATTTGTTGAAAAGACTCTCCTTTCCCCCATTTAATGGTCTTGGAACCCTTTTCAAATATCACTGGACCATGTATATGAAGGTTTATTTCTGGGCTGTCTATTTTATTCCATTGGTCTACATATCTGTCTTTATGCTAGTGCTGTTTTAATTGCTGTAGCTTTGTAAGAAGTTTGAAATTAGGAAGTGTGACATGTCCAACTGCATTCTTCTTTTTCAAGATTGTTTTGGCTATTCAGGGTCTTTGAGATTCTATATGAATTTTAGGAAGGATTTTTTTTATTTCTGCAAAATATGCCATTGGGATTTTGATAGGGATTGCACTGAATGTTTTGGTCACTTTGGATGGTATTAACATTTAAACAATATTAAGTCTTCCAATTCAGGAACATGGGATATCTTTCTATTTATTAGTGTCTAATTTCTTTTAGGAATGTTTCTTAGTTTTCAGTGTACAATTCTTTCACCTCCTTGGTTAAGTTTATTCCTAAGTATTTTATACCTTTAATGTTATTATAAATTGAATTATTTTCTTAATTTCCTTTTCAGATTGTTCATTGTTCATTGTGTACAATGCAATTGATTGTTGTGTGTTGATTTTTCCTCCAGATTTATTGAGATATAATTAACATACAGCAATATGTAAGTTTAAAGTGTACCTAAATGTAATGATTTGACTTGTATACATCATGAAAAGATTCCCATGATAGGTTTAGTGGACATCCATCATTTCATATACATACAACATTAAATAAATAAAAAAAATTTTCCTTGTGATGAGAACTCTTAAGATTTACTCTCTTAACAACTTTCACATATAATGTACAGCAGTGTTAATTAAATTTATCATGTTGTACATATTACATCCCTAGTAATTATTTATCTTATAACTGGAAGTTTGTGCCTTTTGACTACCTTCATCTAATTCCTTCTCCCCCATCCCCCACTTCTGGTAGCCACAAATCTGATCTCTTTTTCTGTGAGTTTGTTTGTTTATTTGTTTTTGAAATATAATTGTCCTACAACACTATGTTAGCTCCTGGTACACAACATAGTGATTCAACATTTCTATACATTTTAAAATGATCACCATGATGAGTCTAGTTGTCATCTGTTGTCATAGAAATATATTACATAATTATTGACTATATTCTCCACACTGTACATGTCACACCTGTGACATTAATTTTGTAACTGAAGGTTAGTACCTCTTAATCTCTCTCACCTATTTCTTTTCCCCCCAACACCTTCCCCTCTGGCAACCACTTGTTTGTTCTCTATATCTGTGACTCTGTTTCTGTTCGGTTATGTTTGTTTATTTGTTTTGTTTCTCAGATTCTACATATAAGTGAAATCATACAGTATTTGTCTTTGTCTGACTTACTTCCCTTAGCTTAATATCCTCTAGGTCCATCCATGTTGTCACAAATTGCAAAATTTCATTTTTTATAAGTAATATTCCATTGTAAATATATTATTTTCTTTATCCCTTCATCTATTGATGGACACTTCAGTTGCTTTCATATCTTGGCATTGTAAATAATGCTGCAATGAACATAGGGTGCATATATCTTTTCTAATTAGTGTTTTTGTTTTCTTCAGGTAAATACCTAGAGGTGGAGTTGCTGGATCATATGGTAGTTCTACTTTTAATGTTTTGAGGACTCTCCATACAGTTTTCCATAGCAGCTTCACCTATTTACATTCACAGAAACGGCGCACAAGGGTTCCCTTTTCTCCACATCCTCTCCAACACTTGTTATTTGTTGTCTTTTTTAAAAATATAAATTTGTTTATTTATTTTTTATTTATTTATTTTTGGCTGCATTGGGTCTTTGTTGCTGCATGTGGGCTTTCTCTAGTTGCAGTGAGCAGGGGTTACTCTTTGTTGCAGTGCACAGGCTTGTCATTGTGGTGGGGTCTCTTGTTGTGGAGCATGGGCTCTAGGCATGCAGGCTTCAGTAGTTGTGGCATGTGGGCTCAGTACTTGTGGGTTGCAGGCTCTAGAATACAGGCTCAGTAGTTGTGGTGCACGGGCTTAGTTGCTCTGCGGCATGTGAGATCTTCCCAGACCTGGATTCAAACACGTGCCCCCTGCATTGGCAGGCGGATTCTTAACCACTTTGCCACCAGGGAAGTCCCTGTTGTCTTTTCAATAATGGCCATTTGGATAGGTGTGAGGTGATATCTCATTGTGGTTGTTGGTTTGCATTTCCCTGATAATTAGAGATGTTGAGCATCTTTTCATGTGCCCATTGGCCATCTGTATGTTTTCTCTGGAAAAACGTCTGTTTAGGTCCTCTGTCCTTATTTTAATGGGGTTTTGTTGTGTTTTTTTTTTTTTGATGTTGAGTTGAATTAATTTTCTGTATATTTTGGATATTAATCCCTTATCAGATATATATTTACAAATATCATCTCCTGTTCAGTAGGCAACCTTTTCATTTTGTTGATAGTTTCCCTCACTGCACAAAAACTTTTTAGTTTGATGTAGTAACTTTTTTGTTTGTTTTTGTTTCCCTTGCTTGAGGAGACATATCCAAAAAAATATTGCTAAGACTGACATCAAAGAGTGTACTGCCTATGTTTTTTACTAGAATTTTTATGGTATCAGGTCTTACATTAAGTCTTTAATCTATTTTTGAGTTTGTTTTTGTATGTAGTGTTAGAAAGTAGTCCAGTTTGGGGTTTTTTTGCATGTAGCTGTCCAGTTTTCCCAACACCATTATTGAAGAGGCTGTCTCTTCACCATTGTCTATTCTTGTCTCCTTTGTCATAGATTAATTGCCTATATAAGTGTGGGTTCATTTCTTGGCTCTCTATTCAGTTCTATTGATCTATGTGTCTGTTTTTGTGCCAGTACCATACTGTTTTGATTACTGTGGCTTTCTAATATAGTTTGAAATTACGAAGTGTGATACCCCCTGTTTTGTTCTTCTTTCTTAAGATGATTTTGGCTATTTGTGGTCTTTTGTGTTTCCATACAAATTTTAGAATTATTTGGTCTAGTTCTTAAAAGAAAATGCTATTAGTATTTTGATGGGATTGCATTGAATGTGATTATTGCCTTGGGTAGTATGGTCATTAGCAATAGTAATTCTTCTAATCCACAAGCATGGTATATCCTTCCATTGTTTGTATTATCTTAATTTCTTTCATCAGTGTCTTAGTTTTCCGATTACAGGTCTTTAACCTCCTAGTTATTTTGTTTCCAGGTATTTTATTCTTTTTGATGCAATTGGGAATGGGATTGCTTTTTTAAAAAAGAAATAAATTTATTTATTTATTTATTTTGCCTGCTTTGGGTCTCTGTTGCTGCGTGCGGGTTTTCTTTAGTTGCAACCAGCAGGGGCTACTCTTTGTTGTGGTGCATGGGCTTCTCATTGCAGTGGCTTCCCTTGCTGTGGAGCAGGGGCTCTAGGCGCTCGGGCTTCAGTAATTGTGGCATGTGGGCTCAATAGTTGTGGCTCACAGGCTCTAGAGTGCAGGTATAGTAGTTGTGGCTCAGGGCTTAGTTACGCTGCGACATGTGGGATCTTCCTGGAACAGGGCTCAAACCCATGTCCCATGCATTGGCAGGTGGATTCTTAACCACCGTGCCACCAAAGAAGTCCCTGGCATTGTTTTTTAAATTTCATTTTCTGATGGTTCATTGTTACAGTATAGAAATGCAACAAGTTTCTGTATATTAATTTTAGATCCTACAACTTTACTGAATTCGTTCATGAGTTCTAGTAGTTTTCTGGTGGTGTCTTTAGGATTTTCTATGTATAGTGTATGTCATCTGCAAATGGTGAGTTTTACTTCCTCCTTTCCAACTTAGATTCCTTTTATTTATTTTTCTTGCCTTATTGCTTTGCCCAGGATTGCTAATTCTATATTGAATAAAAATGACAACATTGAGCATTCTTGTCTTGTTCCTGATCTTAGAGAAAATGCTTTCAGCTTTTAACCATTGAGTATGATGTTAGCTGTAGGCTTGTCATATATGGCTTTTATTATGTAAAGGTATGTTCCTTTTATACTCACTTTGTTGAGAGTTTTTGTCATAAATAGATATTTAATTTTGTCAAATGCTTTTTCTGCATCTATTAAGATGATCATACAATTTTTATTCTTCAACTTGTTAATGTGGTGTATCACATTGACAGATTTGTGGTTATTGAACTCTTCTTGCATTCCTGGGATAAATTCCACATGACCATGGTGTATGATCCTTTAAATATATTGTTGAATTCAGTTTGCTAATATTTTGTTGGAGATTTTTGCATCTATGTTCATCAGTGATATTGGCCTGTAATTTTCTTTTTTTGTTGATATCTTTATCTTATTTGGTATCAGGATGATGCTGACCTCATAGAATGAGTTTAGAAGTGTTGCTTCCTCTGTAATTTTTTGGAATAGTTTGAGAAGGATAGGTGTTAACTCATCTGTGGATGTTTGGTAGAATTCACCTGTGAATCCATCTTGTCCTGGACTTTTGTTTGTTGGGAGTTTTTAAAATTAATGATTCAATTCATTACTGTTATTGGTCTGTTCATATTTTTCTATTTCTTTCTGGTTCAGTCTTGGGAGGTTGAAAATTTCTAGGAATTTGTCTATTTCTTTTAGGTTGTCCATTTTATTTGCATATTTGTAGTAATCTCTTATAATCCTGTTTTTTTTTTTTTCAGTACACCGGCCTCTCACTGTTGTGGCCCCTCCCGTTGCGGAGCACAGGCTCCGGACGCGCAGGCTCAGCGGACATGGCTCATGGGCCTGGCCGCTCCATGGCATGTGGGATCTTCCCGGACCGGGGCACGAACCTGTGTCCCCTGCATCATCAGGCAGACCCTCAACCACTGCACCACCAGGGAAGCCCCTGTGTATTTTTGTGGTATCATTTGTAACTTCTCCTTTTTCATTTCTGATTTTATTGATTTGAGTCCTCTCTCTTTTTTTCTTGATGTGTCTGGCTAAAGGTTTATCAATATTGCTTATCTTTTCAAAGAATTTCATTGATCTTTTGTATTAATTTTTGTCTCTATTTCATTTATTTCTGCTTTGATCTTTATGATTTCTTCCCTTCTACTAACTTAGGGTTTGTTTGTTCTTCTTTTTCAGTTTCTTTAGGTGTAAGGTTAGGTTGTTTATTTGATTCTTGTTTCCTGAAGTAGGCGTATATTGCTATAAATTTCCCTCTTAGAACTGCTTTTGCTGCATCGCATAGATTTTGGATTGTTGCATTTTCATTTTCATTTCTCTCCAGGTATTTTAAAATTTCCTCTTTGATTTCTTCAGTGATCCACTGGTTGTTTAGTTGCATATTGTTTAGCCTCCATGTATTTGTGCTTTTTTTATTTTGCAGTTTTTTTTTCCCTTGTAGTGGATTTCTGGTCATAGAATTTTGGTCAGAAAAGATGCTTGATATGATTTCAATTTTCTTAAATTTGCTGAGATGTTTTGTATCCTAGCATGTGATCTATCCTGGAGAATATTCCATGTGCACTTGAAAACAATGTGTGTTTTTCTGCTTTTGAATGGAAGTTCTGTGTAGCTGTATTAAGTCCATCTGGTCTAATTTGACATTAAAGGGCAGTGTTTCCTTATTAATTTTCTGTCTGGATGATCTGTCTATTGATGTAAGTGGGGTATTAAAGTCCCCTACTATTATTGTGTTACTGTCAGTTTCTTCCTTTATGTCTGTTAATATTTGCTTTACGTATTTATGTGCTCATATGGTGCATTTTAATTTACAATTGTTATTTATTTTTCTTGGATTAATCCCTTGATCATTATGTAATTTCATTCTGTGTTTCTTATTAAAGTCTTTGTTTTAAAGCATTTTGTCTGAAATAAGTATTTCTACCCCGATTTTCTTTTGATTTTTATTTGCATGGAATACCTTTTTCCATCTCCTCACTTTCAGTCTGTGTCTTTTGATCTGAAGTGAGTATTTTTTAGGCAGCATATATATGTGTCATATTTTTGTATTTATTCAGCCACTCTGAAGTCTTTTGATTGGATCATTTAGTTCATTTATATTTAAAGTCATAATTGATATTTATATACTTATTGCCATTTTGTTCATTGTTTTGTGGTTCTTTTCTGTTCCTTTCTTCTCTTTTTGCTCTCTTCCCTTGTGACTTGATGTCTGTCTTTATTATTGTGTTGGGATTCCTTTATCTATTTTTGTGTATCTATTATAGATTTTTGATTTGTGGCTAACATGAGGTTTGTATATAGCAATCTCTCTGTATATGTGAATAATTAAAGTTGTTGATCTCTTAAGTTTGAAAATTTTAACAGCCCTGCGTTTTTACCCACCTCCCATGTTTACTCTTTGTTGCATTATATTTTACATCCTTTTGTGTATCCCTTAACTACTTATTGTGTATATAGATGATTTTACTACTTTTGTCTTTTAACCTTCCTGCTAGCTTTATATGTGGTTGATCTACTACATTTACTGTATATTTTCCTTTACCAAAGAGATTATTCCTTTCATGATTTTCATATTTCTAGTTGTGGCCTTTTCTTTTCTGCTTAGAGAAATCCCTTTAACATTTCTTATAAAGCTAGTTCTGTGGTGCTGAACTCTTTTAGCTTTTGCTTCTCTGTAAATCTTTTGATCTCTCCTTCAAATCTGAAGGAAAGCCTTGCTGGGTAGACATTTCTTGTGTAGGTTTTTCCCTTTCATCATTTAAAACATATCAGATCATTCCATTCTGGCTTGCAGATTTTCTGTGGAAAAGTCAGCTGATATCCTTATGGGAGTTCTCTTGTATATAAATTGTTGCTTTTCTTGTGCTGCTTTTAATAACTATTCTCTCTTTATCTTAAATTTTTGCCATTTTAAGTACAATGTGTCTTGGTGTGGTCCTCTTTGGGTTGACCCTGTTGGGACTGTCTGTGTTTCCTATACCTAAATGTCTGCTTCCTTTCCCAATTTAGGGAAGTTTTCAGCTATTATCACTTCAATATATCCTCTGCCCCATTCTGTCGCTAATCCTTTTGATACCCCCTATAATTCAAACATTAGTACGCTTGATGTTGTTAGTCAAAAGGCTCAAATTTCCAGTTATAAGATAGATAAGTACTAGGGATGTAATATGTACATGATAAATTTAATTAACACCACATTATGTATGAAAGTTGTTAAGAGAGTAAATCCTAAGAGTTCTTATCACAAGGAAAAAGTTTTTTTTTCTATTTCTTTTGTTTTGTATCTGTATGAAATGATGGATGTTCAGTAAACCTACCATGGTAATCTTTTCATGATGTATATAAGTCAAATCATTACATTTAAGTACATCTTAAACTTATATATTGCTGTATGTCAACTACATCTCAATAAAACTGGATGAAAAAAAACCTGATGTGGAACTTATGTCAGTGGATCCATACATACTCAAATCAGATCTTTCATAGTATGCTAAAGTTTTATAAATAAATATGTAATTATCTACTACACATATGTTTTTGATGCTATCATTAAAAATTTTTTTGTGCTTGATGATGACAATGATGATGTTTGGTTAAATACCAAGACTGGATATATGATATCAACAGGATTCTACTGTGCTTCTTGTCATGTGTTTTAATGCTTATAATAAAAAACAACCATACAAGCAAAAAAGAAAAACATGGTATCACTTCATATTCTTCTGGCTCACATAGTTTCTGATGAGAAGTCTATGAATGTCATTATTTTTCTTTCTCTGATGTAATATATATTTTTCTGTGTTTGCTTTTAAGATTTTCTCCTTATCCCTGCTCTCAGAATTTTAATTATCCTGTGCTTTGGTGTGATTTTTTATATATTTATTCTTGGGCTTTTTTGAGTTTCTTGGATCTGTGGGTTTATCACTTTCATCAACTGTAGAAATATTTTGGCTATTATTTCCTCAATAGTTTTTTGCTTCTCTATTTCTAAGACTTAAATTATACAAATTTCAGACTGCTTGGTATTTTTTATTGACTACTTGCTCTGCTCATTTTCCCTTTTGCCTTCCATTCTTCCTTTTGGTGGTTTTTCCTGTAGTATCTAATCTGCTGTTAATCTGATCCAGTGAAATTTACATTTCAGCTATTGTATTTTTTGTCTGTAGAAGTTCTAGATGGCTCTTTTTACGCTTTCCATTTGTTTCCTCACTATGTTCATGTTTCACATATGGAATAATTTATAGTAGCTATTCTGGCATTCTTTTTGGCTAATTATGTCAATTCTATAATTTCTGGGTCAATTTCTAATGATTAAATTTTTTCTTGGTTATAGGTTATGTTTTCTTGCTTCTCTATATGCTTGGCAATTTTGGATTAGATGCCAGACCTCATGAATTTTGTACTGTTCACTGCTGGATTTTGTTATATTTCTTTAGAAAGTGTTAGACTTTCCTCTATCACATAGTTATTTGCAGTTAGCTCAAACCTTCTAAGGTTTACTTTTATGTTTTTATGAGAGTGGGTTTAGAGCAGCCTTTAGTATTGGGTTAGTTAGCCTCACTACAAAGGTGATACCTTGCTGAGTACTCTTCCTGATGCCCCATGTATTGTGAGATTGCCCCATTCTCACTGGTGATAATATGAATTATTCCTAACCCAATGTGAGCTCCAAAATTATTTGGTCTACTTGTTTCCTTGCAGAGTTTCAGGTCGTGCATGTGTGGATTACTATTCAGCCAAAAATTTGAGAATCCCCATCTATATATTTCTAATGCTCTCTCTGTGTAAGTACCCTCTTTCCACAGTTCTTTCATGTAAATTCAAGCTATCTCGGTCTCCCTGAGCTCCTGTCTCACACTCCTCATCTCAGAGAATGTGTGCTCTGTTTGGATTTCCCTTCTCTGCTCTGTGGCCTAGAAACTGCCTCCAGGCAATGATCCGGGACAATTATAGGGTTCACTCCATTTGTTTCTCTTTTCTCAAGGATCACTGCCCCCTGCTGCTTGTTGTCCAATGTCTGAAAACCATAGTTTCATACACTTGGTCCAACTTTCTAGTTGTTTTAGATTGGAGGGTAAATCTAGACCCTGTTATTACATACTGGCTGAAAGTGGAAGGTTTTCATCCAAACTTTTAGGACAATATTTTATTGCTTTTTTTGCGGGGGGAGGTGGTTGTGTAAAATACTTATACTTTCTCCTTTTAGCTAAATTCTACATGTCTTTTAAAACATTTGAATAAGAAAACCCCAGAAATTTTGGAGCCAATATTATAAATTTCAATCTTTCTATTGATTTTCTCTTATTTCTGTTACTATATTAAAGTTTTTCCAGACGTTTTAATTATTCTCTGTTCCTTTTTATAGTAACTTATTTTTGGCTTTTCTTATGTCGTGAATATAATCACATCCTACATATAATTCTATGACTTGCTTTTTAATATTTTATTCTTTTTTTTTTTTTTTTTTTGTGGTACACGGGCCTCTCACTGTTGTGGCTTCTCCCGTTGCGGAGCACAGGCTCCGGACGCACAGGCTCAGCGGCCATGGCTCAAGGGCCCAGCCGCTCCATGGCATGTGGGATCTTCCCGGACCGGGGCACGAACTTGTGTCCCCTGCAATGGCAGGTGAATTCTCAACCACTGCGCCACCAGGGAAGCCCTAATATTTTATTCTTGAAAACAATTCATGTTGAGACATGTCTAATTGTGTTTTTGTTTACTTAGTTTTCCATATTACGTATCACTGTTACTATATAAACACTCCAAAAAATTGCAAAATCCATTCCAGGTAGCTGCCCTTTGGTCATTTTCCTCCCTCCTGTGTAGGATCCTCTGCTTCTTATATGTTGTGCATTCCTTTTCTTGGTTTGCTTCCAATTTTTGATAGATAAATTCCCCTGTTACTTCCTAAGAAAGGGAGCATGGAAAATAGATTTTTTGAAACCATGTTTTCTACAATTATCTTTATCTACTATTTATTGCACACTTGATTGATAATTTGTATAGGTACTAGACTGAAATAATTTTCCCTCTGATTTGTGAAGGCAACGTTCTGTTGCATTCAAGCTCCCTGTGGAACTGACTCTAGATAGATTATCTATTCCCCCTTCCGTGTAGCCTTTTGAGAGCTTTTCTTTTAGCCTTGATCCTCTAAGATTTCAAAATTTATGTGTATTAGTATTGTTTTTGATAACTTTACTAGGCACAGGTTGTAACTTTGTAATCTGGAAACTCTATCCTTTATTTTGGGGAATATTAAAATATTATTTTTTAAAAATAGCTTTATCCCCTCTGCTTTTCTGTTCTCTCTCATTTGGATATTTTCTTGTTGAATCTCCTGGACTGATCTTACCTCTCCTTTTTTTTTTTTTTTTTAAATTTCTTTGTCTTTTTGTTCTATTTTTTGGGGCAAGTCCTCAACTTTATCTTTCTATTTTTCTGTTGATTTTCTCTTATTTCAGTTACTATATCAAATTTTTTCAAGGCGTTTTAATTATTCTCTGTTCCTTTTTATAACAACCTAGTTTTGTCTATTCTTATGTCATGAATATAATCTCCTCTTATTTCTCTGAGAATATTACAGTTCAAAAAAATTTCTCTTCCTCTATTTGTTGTCTCCATTTTCCTTTTTTTCTGATTCATTTGGTCTCCTTTTTTCATCCTGGAGGAATTCTTCAAAGGTCTTGATACCCTTGATTGACCCTTCCTATTTAAGAGTGAGACACTGAGGAGAGATTGGTTGTGGGTGGTGCTTGTTGACTGATGTGCATCACTGTGGGATGGTCAAGCAAGGATCCTGCTGTTTCATTTTGAAACTCACCAATGTCAGTATCTGTAGTTCTGTTCTTCTGGGCAGTTTCCCCAAAGAAGAATCCACCAATTTCTTGTCTAGAATATATTCACTTAGGATTATAGCTTGGAGCAAAGCAAGGAAAGGAGGCTGGGAATCTCACTTTTACCAAATCCTGATTTTAATTAGGCATCTGTCCTCCACTCTTCTGTTGGCATGGTCTCCTTGAGTATGAAGCTCCTTTGACTTAGTTTTACCACAGAATGAATCATCCATTTCATTCTGGGGTGGGGAAGGGTTGTTGCTTGGGTCTGTAATGGGGTGGGGGTGGGGGGACTAGTACTTGGAGATCTCCTTTTTCACTTCCATTTAGTCCATATTTTTCAGTCCCAAGCCCTACTGCTGCCTTCCATAGCTCCTAGTGTTACAGAACAGGGAGAATTTCCAGTGTTCAGCATCACAGTTTGACATTGGCATCCTCCTCTGCATGCACTTGGTATTCAACTTTCTCAGGACTGTTAATACATTTTCCTTTTCTATATCATCCATCATTTGGTGCCATCTCTCATCTTCTATTCTTTTTGTCCTTGTGGGTTTATAACATTTTAAATTCTTTATTCTTATTTTATTGGGATATTGGGAAGGAGAAGAGATACATCTATGTGTTCAAGCAACCTTATTTAACTGATAGTTGGCATATCTGTTTCTACCTTTTAATTTTCGAATTTTTGTTCATTACCTATGCTACATGAAAAAGCAGCTCATTTTAACCACCATCTAAGCTTCCATTTTTAGGTGGGAGCACAGTCCCACTTCTGGGCTTCATGCAGGGGGAGAGGCTCCAGTCCTTTGCCACCTTTTAGGCACATTTAGTTCATATTCTTTTATAGCATTAAAATCCCAGCACCCACTGATCATTTCTTGTCCTGTTGCCCTGAGGATACAGTGGGTCTCATGACTCTAGCCCAGCAGTCCCCAACCTTTTGGACACCAGGGACCAGTTTCGTGGAAAACCATTTTCCACGGATTGGGGGGTGGTGGTTCAGGCGGTAATGTGAGTGATGGGGAGTGATGGGGAGCGATGGGGAGAGGCAGATGAAGCTTTGCTAACTCATCCGCCTCTCACCTCCTGCTGCGCAGCCCAGTTCCTGACAGGCCGCGGACCGGTACCAGTCCACGGCCTGGGGGTTGGGGATCCCTGCTCTAGACCATAGTAGTTTCTACTCTGTTTTCATAGATATTTTTAATCTTTAAAGTGTCAATTTTTATCTTTTTTTGAAAAACACACATGTACACACATTTCCCTCCTAAGTTTGGAGTATATAGGGAAGTTCTCTTAAAATACATCTATCTTGATCACAAGCCCTTCCTGTGCAATTTTGATATGAAGTCCCATACTTGTGATTTATTGTAATCTTCCATCCTTCCATCTTAATTACAAGTACTTTTGCTTGTAGTTCCCTAATTTCCAGACCCAGTGGACTCTCTTTAGTTCTTTTTTTTTTTTTAATTATTTATTTATTTTGGCTGCGACGGGTCTTAGTTGCACATGGGATCTTTTGTTGCAACACACAGGCTCTTCATTGTGGTGCACAGGTTTCTCTCTAGTTGTGGCACTCAGGCTCATTAGTTGTGATGCATGGGCTCTCTAGCTGTGGCAGGCTCAGTAGTTGTGGTGTGGGCTCTCTAGTTGTGTTGTGCAGGCTCCAGAGCACATGGACTCTGTAGTTATGGCACGTGGGCTTCAGAGTGCATGGGCTCTGTAGTTGCAGTGCATGGACTTAGCTACCACGCAGCATGTGGGATCTTAGTTCCACGACCAGGGATCAAACTGGTGTCCCCTGCATTGTAAGACAGATTCTTAACCACTGGACCACCAGGGAAGTCCTACTCTCTTTAGTTCTTATCTTAATTTCCTTGTTGCACTTAACATTCAGTTTGCAACCTCCTTGAAACTATTATTTTGGCCTCTGTGTGCCGTTTCCCCACTGTCATCTGTGTATCTCTGGACAATCCTCCTGTGTCTCATTTGGGGCTCCCCTTTCTCCATCTGCCACTGGAATAGTCATGCTCCTCCAGGTTTCAACCTCAGCCCTATGCATTCCTCAAGGTACATGCCTGTCCTGGTTGATCTCATCTGCACTTCTTTTAGTTATTAATCATATACTGATGGGGATGAAATCTCAATCTCTAGCTCAGACCTCTCCCTGAGATTTCAACTCATAGATGCCTCTACCTGAAAGGCCCACAGTCATCTCAAATCAAGATGCCCAAGGATAAATATATCATTCTCCTTCCTAACCTTGTTTCTGTTCTTGAATTTTCTATTTCAATTGATGACACCAACATTTACCTGTTCACCCTAGCTAGTAACCTGGAGGACATCCTTGAATTCTCTTTCTTCTTACCTTACTTATTCTAGTTATGTCTTTGGCTACCAAAGAACAGAGATATAGTCAATCTTGAGTAATGGGAGCTTATTTGGCCAGAAGTGGAGGTGGGCTCTAATGGCAATGAGTCAGGCCTCATAAAAAGTGCACATGGACCCAAGGCAGGTCTAGAAACCTCAGGACCTGCAGTTTATAGAACTTCCTGGCCAATGTGATTCCAACATCTCTCCTGTACTCACCTCTGAAGGTTCATTTCCTTATCCTTTTCCTCCATCCTGTATCTTTTCTCTCCATCCTAGATTATTCTTGTAACTTTGGCTTGCCATGATCTCTCATGGTTCTAACCCTACTTCCTCCTTCATGTAGCCTCTACTTGATCTCATTTGGGCCTTTGGTCCTACTGTTCACAGCCTGTTTTTCTCTGTGTTTTATGTTTTGGATTTCTGGGATCAGGAATCAGATTGGCCCAGATGGTCTTCTCACACTGGACTAATTGACATGGATAATATATTCTTTATTCAATATATCATCAAGTCCATCAAATTTATCTTCTAAACAATTTTCAAACCTGTGTCCTTCTCTCCATTCTTAATCTCAATGTTTTCATTTAATTCCTTGTCTTCTTTCACCTGCCCTATGGCAACAACTGGGTGCTCTTTGTCCTCCTCCTCCTTCTTCCCTAACTGGTGATAATGTTGATTGTAAGTGATGAGCAATGGCATCTGTTACCTATCATCAGGAGGAGACATCTGAGCACTTTCTTGGTATCAGAAAAGCCAAGGAAACACAACACAGTCAAGCACTGGATGGAACAATGCTTTATTCCCATAGAGAAGAAACAGCAGCATCAGGTCCAGTTGTGAGCATCAGTCTCCAATGGCCAGCAGGGTCCTCTCAGCAGCCAGTGTAGCACAACTGGCCCGCATGCACCCTTCTTATGCTGCAGCAGAAGGACCCTGTCCCCTCCCTACAAGGGGATGTAGCAGTGGGGTTGGCCAGGTGCCATATGACACACATACTCAAGCAGAACAAAAGAAAACATGTTGAGTCTGAAACAGGGAAAGATAATCCCACACAAGGTGAGAAGTTCAGAACAAGTTGTGAGGGCTCTTTATTTCAGTAAGGAAGTGTTCCAGGCCCACGGCCCATTCTCAGGGGGCTCAGCAGGGGGGTCAAAAGTGAGTACACATGAGACTGCCTTTCCCAACATTAAGTGTATTCAAAATATCTCTGTATTTATTGCACACTTCTTGTTCTTAACTAAATTAGTAGATGAATTCAACTTTTTATTTGTTCCTTAAAAGAAATCCAGGGACACTAACCAAATTAAGTTGTTTTTTCCTTCCACATGATTAATTTTTCCTCCCTGAGGGTCAGTGCTTCATCAACCCTGTCTTGGATGATTGCAAAAGCCTCCTAATTGTCTGTGGGGCCTCAGTCTCATCCCAAATCCAATCCATCTTCTAGATTTATTTCTCTAAAACATATATCTGATTGTTCCCCCTCTCCTACTGAAAAATGCAAGGTCCCTTTTAGGCCTATCTTCTATCACTTTGTCCCTGCCACACCCTTCCCCTTCATAGGGGAAGCTGGCTTAGAAGACACTGATTGACATGGATAGTATATTCCTTATTCAATATATCATCAAGTCCATCAAATTTATCTTCTAAACAGTTTTCAAACCTGTGTCCTTCTCTCCATTCTTAATCTCAATGTTTTCATTTAATTCCTTGTCTTCTTTCACCTGCCCTATGGCAACAACTGGGTGCTCTTTGTCCTCCTCCTCCTTCTTCCCTAACTGGTGATAATGTTGCTCTACTTTCCCCTGTAGCCTCCCTGTGAGGTTTCCCTATTCACACTCCCCGCACTGGGCAACAGGCTGGGGCTGTCGTCTCTAGTATGACTTGACATTCCTACTCTGCTCATGGAGAAGACCATAGTAATTTAGGTATTGGTGCCAACATCTGTCTGTCCGTGTGATACAATCTCATTATTTGAAATGTAAAAGAATCAGTTATTTAATGTGGTGTTTCTCTTACTGCCGCCAAGCTATTGATTTAGCTGACAGAATGCTGGGTCCAAGCTCGGAGCCACTAAGACACATTACCTCTGGGGCAGGATTGCATTCTATTCATTTTTATCTAGTCCCCTCCCCTGCACCCCTCTATCCCTGGGGACCTAGCCCTGTGCTATACTTGTGGGCACAACAGCAACAGTCTTTTCTCCAGAGTCCTTGGTTACCAGCTATCTGGGAAAGGAGTTAACAGAATACTCCAAATAAAAATTCTTAGCGTAAATTTATTTATTTATTTATTTATTTATTTTATTTTATTTTTTGTGGTACGCGGGCCTCTCACCGCTGTGGTCTCTCCCGCCGCAGAGCACAGGCTCCGGACGCGCAGGCTCAGCGGCCATGGCTCACGGGCCCAGCCGCTCCGCGGCATGTGGGATCCTCCCAGACCGGGGCACGAACCCGTGTCCCCTGCATCGGCAGGCGGACTCTCAACCACTGCGCCACCAGGGAAGCCCCGTAAATTTAATTTTTAAGTCCATGTTTATTTTAGATCTTTGTCTAAAGAGTTAATTTGAGGGTGATCTGAGGGCAGATAGGGTGGCACTTAAATACGCAGTTGGGACTAGTGCCACCTGGTGGGTGGTCGGGGTAGTGTGTGTATGGGGTCAGTGACTTGAGTCCAATGGCTTCTCATTAGGATCAGGCTGATTCCTCCCTGGCAGGCCAATTAGATTTTTTTTTAAAAATTGAGGTACAATAAGCTGCACATATTTAAAGTATACAATTTGGTAAGTTTGACATTATATATATATATGCACCTGTGAAGCCATCACCACAATCAAGATAATGAACATATTTATATTGATCACCTCCCAAGTTTGATGCCCCTTTGTAATCCCTTCCAGTTGCCCTCCTTAACCTCCCTATTCTCTCCCCAGGCAACCAATGATCTGCTTTCTGTTCACTATAGATCAGCCTACATTCTCTAGAATTTCATATAAATGGGATATTATAGCATGCAGTCTTTTTTGCAGGGGAGGGGGACTGGCTCCTTCCATTCAATATAACCATTTTGAGGTTCATCCAAGTTGTTTCTTCTTTGTTGCTGAGGAGCAGTACACTATGTGTACCCCAATTCATTTAATCATTCACCCTTTGATGGACATTTAGGTCGTTTGCAGGTTTGGGCCATTGCAAGTAAAGCTGTTATGTACATTCATGTATAACTTTTTGTACCTTCATTTTCATTTGTCTTCAGTAAATAATCTAGGAGTGAAATGGCTGGTGTATGAATACATATATGCTTAACTTTTGCATTCTCATCAGCAGCATGTGTAAATTCCAGGTGCTCCATATCCCCACCCTACTTGGTATGGTCAGTCTTTTTCATTTTAGCCATTCTAATAGGTATATAGTGAGCCATTTAGATTTTGAACTTAAAAAATTTCAGGTTCCAGGGTTCCATTCCAGGGCTAGTAACTCATAATTTTGAGGAGGGGACTTGGGGTGTTATATTTATATTTTTAAAATATTTATTTATTTATATATATTTTTAACATCTTTATTGGAGTAAAATTGTTTTACAGTGGTGTGTCAGTTTCTGCTTTATAACAAAGTGAATCACCTATACATATACATATCCCCATATCTCCTCCCTCTTGCGTCTCCCTCCCTCCCACCCTCCCTATCCCACCCCTCTAGGTGGTCACAAAGCACCGAGCTGATCTCCCTGTGCTATGCGGCTGCTTCCAACTAGCTATCTATTTTGCATTTGGTAGTGTATATATGTCCATGCCACTTTCTCACTTCATCCCAGCTAACCCTTCCCACTCCCCATATCCTCTACATCTGTATATTTATTCCTGTCCTGACCCTAGGTTTTTCAGAAACTTTTTTTTTTTTTACATTCCACATATATATGTTAGCATACGGTATTTGTTTTTCTCTTTCTAACTTACTTCATTCTGTATGACAGACTCTAGGTCCATCCACCTCACTACAAATAACTCAATTTTGTTTC
>NC_041229.1:19499885-19500383 GCF_002837175.3 Physeter macrocephalus | reverse complement strand
TATAGTTTTCTGCATACAGGTCTTTTTTCTCCTTAGGTAGGTTTATTCCTAGGTATTTTATTCTTTTTGTTGCAATGGTAAATGGGAGTGTTTCCTTAATTTCTCTTTCAGATATTTCATCATTAGTGTATAGGAATGCAAGAGATTTCTGTGCATTAATTTTGTATCCTGCTTCTTTACCAAATTCATTGATTAGCTCTAGTAGTTTTCTGGTAGCATCGTTAGGATTCTCTATGTATAGTATCATGTCTTCTGCGAACAGTGACAGCTTTACTTCTTCTTTTCCTATTTGGATTCCGTTTATTTCTTTTTCTTCTCTGATTGCTGTGGCTAAAAGTTCCAAAACCTTGTTGAATTATAGTGGTGAGAGTGGGCAACCTTGCCCTGTTGCTGATCTTAGTGGAAATGCTTTCAGTTTTTCACCATTGAGAATGATGTTGGCTGTGGGTTTGTCATATATGGCCTTTATTATGTTGAGGTAACTTCCCTCTATGCCTA
>NC_041229.1:19498388-19499462 GCF_002837175.3 Physeter macrocephalus | reverse complement strand
TTTTGGAAGAGTTTGAGAAGGATAGGTGTTAGCTCTTCTCTAAATGTTTGATAGAATTCGCCTGTGAAGCCATCTGTTCCTGAGCTTTCGATTGTTGGAAGATTTTTAATCCCAGTTTCAATTTCAGTGCTTGTGAGTGGTCTGTTTATATTTTCGATTTCTTCCTGGTTCAGTCTCAGAAGGTTGTGCTTTTTTTAGAATTTGTCCATTTCTTCCAGGTTATCCATTTTATTGACATATAGTTGCTTGCAGTAACCTCTCATGATCCTTTGTATTTCTGAAGTGTTAGTTGTTACTTCTCCTTTTACACTTCTAATTCTGTTGATTTGAGTCTTCTCCCTTTTTTTCTTGATGAGTCTGGCTAATGGTTTATCAATTTTGTTTATCTTCTCAAAGAACCACCTTTTACTTTTATTGATCTTTGCTATTGTTTCCTTCATTTTTTTTCATTTATTTCTGATCTGATCTTTATGATTTCTTTCCTTCTGCTAAGTTTTGTGTTTTTTGTTCTTTTTCTTTAATTGCTTTAGGTGTAAGGTTAGGTTGTTCATTTGAGATGTTTCTTTTTCTTAAGGTAGGATTGTATTGCTATAAACTCCCTCTTAGAAGTGCTTTTGCTACATCCCATAGGTTTTAGGTCATCATGTTTTCATTGTCATTTGTTTCTAGGTATTTTTTGATTTCCTCTTTGATTTCTTCAGTGATCTCTTGGTTATTAAGTAGTGTATTGTTTAGCCTCCATGTGTTTGTATTTTTTTAAGAGTTTCTCCTCTAATTGATATCTAGTGTCATAGCGTTGTAGTCAGAAAGATACTTGATATGATTTCAATTTTCTTAACTTTACCAAGGCTTGATTTGTGACCCAAGATATGATCTCTCCTGGAGAATGTTCCATGAGCACTTGAGAAGAACGTGTATTCTGTTGTTTTTGGATGGAATGTCCTATAAATATCAATTAAGTCCATCTTGTTTAATGTATAATTTAAAGCTTGTGTTTCCTTGTTTATTTTCATTTTGGATGATCTGTCCATTGGTGAAAGTGGGGTGTTAAATTCCCTTACTATGATTGTGTGA
>NC_041229.1:19495839-19497397 GCF_002837175.3 Physeter macrocephalus | reverse complement strand
TTTTCTTTATTCTGCTCTGTAGTAGTTATTTCCACTATTTTATCTTCCAGGTCACTTATCCTTTCTTCTGCCTCAGTTATTCTGCTATTTATTCCTTCTAGAGAATTTTTAATTTCATTTATTGTGTTGTTCATCATTGTTTGTTTGCTCTTTAGTTCTTCTAGGTCCTTGTTAAGCATTTCTTGTATTTTCTCCATTCTCTTTCCAAAATTTTGGATCATTTTTATTATCATTACTCTGAATTCTTTTTCAGGTAGACTGCCTATTTCCTGTTCATTTGTTTGGTCTGGTGTATTTTTACCTTGCTCCTTCATCTGCTGTGTTTTTCTCTGTCTTCTCATTTTGCTTAACTTAACTGTGTTTGGGTCTCCTTTTCACAGGCTGCAAGTTCGTAGTTCCTGTTGTTTTTGATGTCTGCCCCCAGTGGCTAAGGTTGGTTCAGTGGGTTGTGTAGGCTTCCTGGTGGAGGGGACTAGTGCCTGTGTTCTGGTGAATGAGGCTGGATCTTGTCTTTCTGGTGGGCAGGTCCACATCCGGTGGTCTGTTTTGGGGTGTTTGTTACCTTATTATTTTAGGCAGCCTCTCTGCTAATGGGTGGGGTTGTGTTCCTGTCTTGCTAGTTGTTTGGCATAGGGTGTCCAGCACTGTAGCTTGCTGGTCATTGAATGGAGCTGGGTCTTGGTGTTTCGATGGAGATCTCTGGGAGAGCTTTTGCCGTTTGATATTACGTGGAGCTGGGAGGTCTCTGGTGGACCAATGTCCTGAACTTGACTCTCCCACCTCAGAGGCACAGGCGTGACACCTCGCCAGAGCACCAAGAGCCAGTCAGCCACATGGCTCTGAAGAAAAGGGAGAAAAAAAGAAGAAAAGAAAGAAAAAAAGAAAATAAAATTATTAAAATTAAAAATAATTATTAAAAATAAAAAAATAAAAAGTAATAATAAAAGAAAAACACAGAAAGAACGAAAGAAAGAAGAGAGCAACCAAACCAAAAAACAAATCCACCAATGAAAACAAGAGGTAAAAATTATACTAAAAAAAAAAAAAAGATCAAAAGATAAAAACCCCAAAATGGACAGACAGAACCCTAGGACAAATGGTAAAAGCAAAGCTATACAGAGAAAATCACACACAGAAGCATACACATACACACTCACAAAAAGAGAAAAAGGGAAAAAAAAATATATATCGTTGCTCCCAAAGTCCACCTCCTCAATTTGGGATGATTCGAGGTCTATTCAGGTATTCCAGACACCTTGCCAGAGCACCAAGAGCCAGTCAGCCACATGGCTCTGAAGAAAAGGGAGAAAAAAAGAAGAAATGAAAGAAAAAAAGAAAATAAAGTTATTAAAATAAAAAATAATTATTAAAAATTAAAAAATTAAAAAGTAATAATAAAAGAAAAAGACAGAAAGAACGAAAGAAAGAAGAGAGCAACCAAACCAAAAAACAAATCCACCAATGAAAACAAGAGCTAAAAATTATACTAAAAAAAAAAAAAAAGATCAAACAGACAGACAGAACCCTAGGACAAATGGTAAAAGCAAAGCTATACAGA
>NC_041229.1:19434870-19495605 GCF_002837175.3 Physeter macrocephalus | reverse complement strand
GAGGGCGTCTGCTCTTTGCTCAGACAGGACGGGGTTTAAGGAGCAGCTGATTCGGGGGCTCTGGCTCGCTCAGGCCGGGGGGAGGGAGGAGTACAGAGGGCGGGGCGAGCCTGCGGCGGCAGTGGCCAGCGTGACGTTGCACCAGCCTGAGGCTCGCCATGCGTTCTCCCGGGGAAGTTGTCCCTGGGTCATTCACGCCCGTCTCTGGAGCTCCTTTAAGCGGCACCCTTAATCCCCTCTCCTCGCGCACCAGGAAACAAAGAGGGAAGAAAAAGTCTGTCTCCACCAGGGAAGGGGCTTCTTAGTGTGTGGAAACTTTTCCTCCTTCACAGCTCCCTCTCAGTGGTGCAGGTCCTGTCCCTATTCTTTTGTCTTTGTTTTTTCTTTTTTCTTTTGCCCTACCCAGGTACAGCTTCTTGCATTTATGGAGGTCTGAGGTCTTCTGCCAGCGTTCGGTAGGTGTTCTGTAGGAGCTGTTCCACATGTAGATGTATTTCTGATGTATTTGTGGGGAGGAAGGTGATCTCCATGTCTTACTCTTCCGCCATCCTGATGGTCTCCCCATCAGTGTCTGGGGTGTTATATTTTTAGAAAGAGAACCAGCTGATAGCCAGTTTGCAGAGCCACGGCTCTATACCATGCTGCTCCAGCTCCTTTGAAGGGACTCAGACAGGACCCTGACACAAGTGGTGCATGAAGGCAGGGAATGGAGTCAGAAACAACCTTTTCTTCAGGACGAATGTGTCTAATTGGCTGAGCTTGTGTTGGATCAGTCATCACCTACCAGAGCTAAAGTGTCAGCTTAGAAAGCCCCCAATTAGAAGAGAAGAACCTTGATGTACCTCTTCTGGATGATGTGCTCTTATGTTGTTGGAGCGAGTGATGCCATGCCAGGTGGTGCAGTGAGGCTTAGTGGAACCAGCATCAGAATCTGAAGAAGAGTCAAGATGGTGCCATAGTTGTTGGTGGGAATGGAAGTGTGCAACCACAGTGGAAACAGTATGAAGACCCCTCAAAACTTGAATTAGAACTGCCATATGATCCAGCAATCCCACTTCTGGGTATTTATCTGAAGGAAACAAAATCACTATCTCAAAAAGATATCTGCACTCCCATGTTCAACTGCAGCATTATTTACAACAGCTAAAACATGGAAATGACCTGTGTCCATCGATGGAAGCATGAGTAAAGAAAATGTGGTCTATACACAGTAGAAATTATTGTTGAAACCTCAATTTCATCATTTGTGAATTGGGATTTTGAGGCTTTGATTAGATAATTTATGTGAAATGGTTTGCAAATGGAAATGTTCTCTCTAAATACTGTATAAGGGAAAATATAGCTTCCTTTACTAAGGTCTTGCTCTGTGCTAGGAACTAGGCATATATTACCTGTAATCCACAGTAGGATGTTTTGAAATACTTATCATTAACCCCATTGTATAGATGAGGAAATTGAGATTCACAGAGATTTAGAACCTGTTCAAGGCCACACAGCAGGTAGGCAGTGGAGCTAGGAGTTGTGTATTAAGGGTATGTCTACACTGCCTCTTGGCCTGTTTTTTTTTCTTTTTTAAAAATTGAAGTATATTTTTTTATAATTTACATATAATAAAATTCATTTATTCTAACTATACAATTAAATGACTTCAGTAAACGTGTAGAGTTACACATCCATTACCACAATTCAGTCTTAATATAAAAATTGAAATATAATTGACTTACAATATTATATTATTTTCAGGTGTACAACATAGTGATTTGATATTTTAATGCAATACGAAATAATCACTACAATAAGTCCAGTTTCCATCTGGCCTGGTTTCTAAATGACAAGATACCTCTGAATTTTGGAGTGAGAGGGTTACTTATGTTCTTTGAATATTGGTCAGAAACAAATTTTTCACAAGATTACATATTTTAGACAATATCATCTAAAATGAAGGCCCACTGAATATTTAGCAGGGTATGGAAACTCCATGTCGGATCTTCGTCTTCCTCCAACATTGAGTAGGAAATCCCAAAGCTGCTTCTGAGCCAGAAACACTTTCAGGCAGCTTGATATAGGAGGAATAGTAGATCCAACATCACAGGACCAGTTTGTGTACCAGCTCTGTCATTGCCCTAACTTCTGAGATTCAGTCTTCTAGTCTGTAAAATGGCTATAGTAGTCTTTCTTGTAGCAGAGATGTTACAGGGTTCAAATGAGAAAATTTAGTGAAAACCCCTGGCAGCTATATATCTATACATTTCTATCTCTCTATCTTTAAATTTAAAAAAAATTTCTGCAAAGGAGAGCAGAAGATTCTCCTGTATCATCTTATTCCAAGTTCTCAAGTCTCTAGCTGCCGTATAATTTTTCATTGTCCTGTGTCAACTACCCAAAAGCAGTTTTCCCCAACACTGTGTGTAAGTAATAAGATGGCAGATTCAGCCTTTTCTTGGCAGACAGTAGTCTTTTTTCTTTCTTTTGTTGATTATACATCCACCCTCTACTCTAATTATGAAAGTTACACATATTCACAACAGAGGATTAAGAAAAGTAATTCTACAACCCAACAATGTCTAGTGGGTCAGGTTTTTGCTGCATTTCCTCTAGGCTCTGTTTTATGTTGTTTCAGCCTGCTTGGGCTGCATAACAAAATATCACAGATTGGGTGGCTTAAAAACTTACAGAAATTTAATTTTTCACAGCTCTGGAGGCTTGGAAGCCCAGGATCAAGGTGCCAGTAGGATTGATGTCTGGGGAGAACTCTCCCCTTGGGCTGCAGATGGCCACATTCTTGCTGTCCTCACATGGTCTTTCCTTGGCGCCGCCTGCCTGCCTGTGCACAGAAGGTGGGGGGATGGAGAGAGGGAGAGTGAGGTTTCTGGTGTCTCTTCTTATAAGGCACTGGTCCTATCGGATCTGAGCCCTACCTTATGACCTCATTGAACCTTAATTACTTTTTTAGAGACCCCATCTTCAAATATAGCCACACTGGGGTTTAGGTCTTTCACATGTGAATTTTTCAGGACACAAACATTCAGTCCATAACATGTGTCATACACCTATGTATATATGTTATCTAAAATAATTATGGTATGTAATATATATGTAATACTCAATACCATTTTCTGTTAACATCATATCCTGATTTTTCTCATGCCAATTAAAATTCTTAGAAAAACTTCCTATCAAATGCTTAATAGAAGTACCATAATATTTTTTTTCACCATACCTCTGTTGTTGAGTTTTAAAGTTAGTTCAAATGTAAATAACACTTTATACATAAATCTGTGTATATCTGATTATTTACTTTTAATTTTGTTTTTTTGAGATATTTAATATAGGAAACTGTTTTTAAGTTGCTAAGTTTTTTCGCCTAATCATTTTTGTTATTAATTCCTACTTTTATTGTGTTGTCAGAGAATATTGCTTACAACACAATGCATACATTTAGGAACTTATTGAAGATTTCTTTGTAGTTCAGTATCAACTTTATAAATGTTTCATGGGCACATGAAAGGAAGGTGTATTTGGTGATTGATGGGTAAATTGTTTGATGTATTTCTATTAATCCCACTCTATTAATTTTATTATTCAAATCCTCTGTGTCTTTACTTATTTTTCTTTTTTAATCTATCAAGAAATAGTTGATGTTTAAGTATTCACAATTATGGTGTTTATTAATTTTCCTGTGCTTCCAACGATTTTTGCTTTTTATAGTTTGATGCTGAATTATTTGATACATAAAAACTTATGACTCATATTTTCATTGTGGATTATAACTTTTATAAATATTGTGACATTTTATATTTTGTTGAATGCTTTTTGATTGGAATAATACCTTTTCAGAATTTAATATTGCCATTTCTATGCTGCATTGTTTTGTATCCACCTGAAAAATCTTTACACATTCTTTTTTTTTTTTTTTTTTTTTCCAGTACGCGGGCCTCTCACTTTTGTGGCCTCTCGCATTGCGGAGCACAGGCTCTGGACGCGCAGGCCCAGCAGCCATGGCTCATGGGCCCAGCCGCTCCGCGGCATGCGGAATCTTCCCGGACCGGGGCACGAACCCGCGTCCCCTGCACTGGCAGGCGGACTCAAAACCACTGCGCCACCAGGGAAGCCCTCTTTACACATTCTTTTATTTCACACTATTTTTTTTTCTCTTTTGCTGTATGTCTATTTCTTATAGGCAGCATGTAGTAAGATTTGAATTTGTGGTACAATTGGAGAATATTTTTATTTTAATAGGGTAGTTAAACTCCTTATATTTATTTCATGATTGATTTATTTCTTTTTATATTTGCCACCTATTTTATGCTTTATATTTTTACTCCTGTTTGCTTTTTCTTTGTTTTCTATCTTAAGCTATATGGAATATGTTTTATATGCTTTTTATTCTTCAATGATTTGGAAATATGTCCTATTTTAAATTATGTTACTTATTACCTTTAAGTATTAAAAACATTTAAATATGTACTTTTAAAAGTTTTTATTGTGATAGTAAAGAAAATGCATAAAATATATGTTTAGTATTGTATAATTATTAAGCAAATAACTATGTAAATGCTGTCTTTTACTTTCAGCCTTTCTATATCATAGTTTTGATGTGCTTCTTGCAAGAATGATAGTTTAGTTTTTATTTATTTAAGTTTTTTGTTAACATTTTGTAGAGTATTTTTGCATCTATATTAACTAGAGATTTTGGCCTTTAATTTTCTTTTCTTTTCTTTTCTTTTTGTAATGTCTCTGTCTGGTTTTGGTATCAGCATAATGGTGACCTCTTAGAATGAATTTGGGAGTATTTCTTCCTTTTCAGTTTTTTGGAATAGTTTGAGAAGGATAGGCATTAGGTCTTTTTTATATGCTTGGTAGAATTCCCCTGTAAAGCCATCTGGTCCTGGAATTTTGTTTTCTGGGAGTCTTTTTTTTATTACAAATTTGATTTCACTACTAGTGATTAGTATGGGCCGTGGTGGTTCAGCCTCAGACAGAGGTCAGGGCTGCTTCTGATGTGCTGCATGTGTGAGCACCAGTAATGGCTGCCCCTACCCTGCTCAGATTCCACTTGAGGTCTGAGCCAGCTCTGTGTCTCACAGACAAGCCCTCGCCCCAGTGTGGAGCTGCTTTGTGAAGCAAGCTGGGCTGGAGTACTCACTCCACTCAGGCTATAGTGTACGCCGGGGCAGTCTAACCTTGTCTGCCACCTGAGCAGTTTTCAATCTGCCCTCTATCCCGTGCTTAGGGGGCAAGTGTGTGTGCACTCCTCAGGAATGAAGTCCAGGCTTCCCACAGCCCCCTGTTAGTCCTACTTGCCCTCCAACCAGCCAAGGGGGCTCATCTTCTCTATGTAAGACCCCAGCCTCCCGATAGGTGGCTCCAATCGCCCATTCCCCAGGGCGAATCTCCACCCATATAATCTCCCTTTTCCAGAGTCTCTTCCTAGGCGCACAGGTCCCGACATGATCACCTGATCGCTTCTCTTCCCTTTGTACCTGATTCCATGTAGATCTTTCTTACAGCCTTCGTTGTACAGGAGTCTGACAGTTTCCAGTTAGTTTTCAGTAGAAGTTGTTCTACATGTAGATGTATTTTTGCTGTCTTTGTGGGAGGAGGTGAATTCCATGTCCTCCTACTCCACCATCTTGATCTCCTCTTCAAAACGTAATTTATATACAAAAAAATTCATAAGTGTTATGTGAAGTTTAATATTGTTTGTTAATTATATCTACCTGTATAACCAACACTTAAGACACGGTATAGAACATGTCAATTACTCCCAAAATTCCCTGACACCCCTTTCAGTTTCATTCTCATCTTTATGGCCAGACAACCACTTTCTGGTTTCTCGTACTTCACAGAAATGGAATCATGTGGTATGTATCTTGGTGTGCTTGGATTCTCTCACTCAAAGTAATGTTTCTGAGGTTTATCACCATTATTCCAGGTATCACTAGTTCACTCCTTTTTATTGAAACAGCATTCCTTTGTGTGAATTTACCACAGTCTGTTTATCCATGCTCCTACTGAGTACCATTTTTTCCCTGCTTTTTGGATTATGAATAATGCTATGAAAATGTGTGTACAAGTTTTTATGTGGATATATATTTTCATTTTCTTTTGATAGATACTTAGGAGAGGAATTTTGGGGTCATAGGTAGATGTATGTTAACTTTATAAGAACTTGCTAAACTATTTTCCAAAACAGTTGTACCATTTTTCAGTAACATTGTTAACTCCAGTTGCTCAGCATCTTTTCCGAGGTATTTTCGGTCTTTCCAACTTTAGTCATTTAGACAAGCAGGCATGAAATTGCATCTCACAGTAGTTTAAAGTTCTATTTCACTATTGACAAATATTCAGCATCATTTCATGTGCTCATTGGTCACCCGTATATAGTCTTTTGTCAAGGATCTGTTCATGTTTTTGCACTCTTTTTAAATTGAGGTTTTGATCTTAATACTGACAAAATTAAAAAAAACAATTATTTTTATACAATTTTTAAAAGTTACTTTCCATTTACAGTTATTGCAGAATATTGGCTATATTCCCCATATTGTACAATATATTCTTGAGCCTATCCTACACCCAACAGTTTGTACCTTTCACTTCCCCATCCCTATATTGCCCCTCCCCCCATCACTGGTAACCACTAGATTGCTCTCTATATCCGTGAGTCTGCTTCTTTTATGTTATATTCACTAGTTGTATTTTTAAAATTTCAATCCAACATGACTATCTTTGTTTTTTTTTTTAAATTTGGAGCTTTCAGTCCATTTAGATTTAATGAAATTACCAATATGCTTGCATTTTAGTCTACCACATTATTTTGTGGTTTGCATTTTTTGACCCATTCTATGTTTCTTTTACCCTCCTTTCTTGCATTTGTTTGGATTTATGGAGTGTTTTTTTAAAAAATAACTTTAATTTTTCTTTCAGCCAGCTTGGAAATATTTACTCTATTTCTTTTCATTTGGTGGTTTCTGAGAAATTACTATATGTGTACTTAATTTATCAAAGTCTGAAGTTAATTGGTATCTTTCATTTCCTTCTGATAATATAAGAACCTTAGACCTTTTCACCAGCTCCCTGGCTTATATATTATTATTGTCATATATTTTAACTCTTTATTTATTTATCCCTTGAGACATTTAATACTATTGTTTTATAAAGTCAATATCTAGATTTACCCATATTCTGTATGTTTTGAGTTCTTCATTTCTTCTTTAATCTCCATCCTTTTATCTGGGATTACTTTCTACCTGAAGTACATTTTGTGAATTTCCTTTGTTTAAGGTCTGCTCATGGTGAATTCTCAGTTACTGTTGGTCTGAAAATGTCTTTATTTAACCCTTCTTTTTGAAAGATATTTATTTATTTATTTGCCAAGAATAGATTTCTAGATGGGCATTTGCTTCCTTTCAGTACATTGAAGATTCTATTTTGAGTTTTGGGTGCCACTGTTGCTGTTGAAAAGTTGATTATCGGAGTGACTGTTGCTCCTTTGAAGTAATTGATCTTTTAGGACTAAAAACATTTTGTTTTTCCTTTCATGTTCCTCTGTTTATCTATGTTTGGACTAGGTGTGGATTTCTTTTTATTCGTCCTTCTTAATATTTGTTTGGCTCCTTAAATTTGTGTATTGGTGTCTTTCATTAATTCTGGAAAATTCTCTGCCATTATCATTTCAAATATTGCCACTCTCCTATTCTCTCTCCCTTTTCTTGCTGAAACTTTGCTTTGTATTCTGAATTATTTCTTCTGCCCTGTCTAGTTCACTAATTCTCTCTCTATCTAGTTCACTAATTCTCTATCTATCTATATAAACAGTGCTCATCCATTGTTTTTATCCTAAGAAGTTCCTAGACATTCTTTTTACTTTAAAATACATATGCTATAATATTTATAACTTCCTTGTGAGATGTATTGTAGATATTTAAAAACTGGTCTTTTATTTCTTAAACACAGTAAGGATAATTGAATTTTAATCTAGCCTGATAATCCCAGTGTCTGAAGTTTTTGTGGATCTCTGCTCTTTGTTGTTTCTGTTGGTTTTCACTCTTTTTACTTTATCTGTTCTATAATTTTTGACTGTATGAATGTCATTGCCCTCAATTTTCAGAGATTTTTATAGATTGTTTAAAACATAGTATGAAGGTGCGTTCTTCAGATAGGATATCTTTTTACTTCTGCTGCACACCTAGGGGAACTAACAATCTAGACCTGCTTTAAATTAAATTTATGCCCTGAGGTGTTTTTCCCCCCAGCGAATTTATGTGAATTTCAGCTACAAATCTTCTCAAGAGCTGCTTTTATTTGTAACATAGAATGGGTCAAAACTTACTCAGGTAAGTTTTTGTTTTCACTTTTTCCCCTCTTCTGACCAGTGCCAGAACAACTTTCCTATCAGTAGTCTGGGGTGGTACTTGTGAGAGGTGGGAACAGAGGGGCAGTTTTACTTCTAATTCACCCTTAATGTGAAGATGTAGTCTTTTAGGATCCCAGCTTTATGTGGGGAGAGTTGCTGGAAAAATGTTGCAGTTACACCTAACCCTTTTGTCTAGTTCAGGCACTGACATTTTATGTCAAAAGTGGAGCTCATGTTTGCAGAGATAAACACCCTCAGAACAAAGATTGCTTTATTGTCCTGTTTTCCTGGCTGTGTTTCCAATCTCACTTACACTTTGGTCTAGTAATTCCTTGGTATGCCGTTAGAACTCCTCTGCTTTTAAAGAGATTTAATAAATACCTTTCTGGAAGTTTTTGTTGTTTCCAGCAGGAGTGTTGGTTCAAATTTTTAGCCCATCATAATCTTATAAATGGAAGTCAATATATATATTTTGAGGATAAAAATAGCAAACAAAATAATATTTTTTGGCTATATACATATAGGATAAAAAACTTGACATAAATATTTTACTTTTTTCCACCTTCACTATTCTTTTCTCCTCTTCCTTCCCCACTTTCCCTCCGTTTTAATATAAATTGGAGTTTTATTATACAGAATATTAATTATAAAATATTTAAAATTTTACATTATATGTCTTCTCTTTCAAAAATTATTTGACATTTGTATTTAGTTTACAATAATATTTACAGCAATTATTTAGATTTATATTTAGTGGACTTCAGTAGTCAGCAAATAAATTTCCCCATTCTTAACTCAGTTATATAGCTTTTAAAAAATATTGAATAGACTCTATTTTAGAGACGTTTTAGTTTACAACAAAGTTGAGGGGAAGGTACAAAGATTTCTCATATACACTGTCCCCACTCATGCTTCCCCCCTTATAAACATCTCCCCCCCAGAGTAGTACAGTTGTTGCAATTGATGAAGCTACCTTTACACATCATTATCAACCAAAGACCACGGTTTATATCAGGGTTCACTCTTGGTGTTGTACATTGCATTGGTTTGGACAAATGTATAATGACATGTATCCACACCTATAGTATCATACAGATCATTTTCACTACCCTAAAAATCCTTTGTGCTACACCACTTCCTCCCTCTTTCTCCCCTAACCTCTGGCAACCACTGTTTTTTTTTACTGTCTCCATACTTTTGTCTTTTCCAGAATGTCATGTAGTTGGAATTGTACTGTATGTAGCCTTTTCAGATTGGCTTCTTTCACTCAGTAATATACATTTCAGGTTTTCCCATGTCTTTTCATGGCTTAATAGCTCATTTCTCTTTAGTGCTGAATAATATGCCACTGTCTGGATGTACTACAGTTTTTAATCCATTCACCTACTGAAAGAACATCTCACTTGCTTCTAAGTTTTGGCAATTATTAACAAAGCTGCTATAAACATGTGTGCAGGTGTTTTTTTGGAAATATGTTTTCAACTCCTTTGGGTAAATACCAAAGAGTGTGATTGCTGGACCATATGCTAAGAGTATATTTAGTTTTGTAAGAAACGGTCAAAGTGTCTTCCGGTGTGGCAGTACCATTTTGCATTCTCACTACCAATAAATGAGATTCCCTGTTGTTCCACATCCTCACCAGCATTTGTTGTCTGTGTTCTGGATTTTGGCCATTCTAATAGGTGTCTAGTGGTATTCTCCATTTCCATGATGACATGTGTTATGGAGCATCTTTTCATGTACTTATTTGCCATCTGAATATCTTCTTGGGTGAAGTTTTTGGCCCATTTTAAATGAAGCTGTTTCTTGTGTCAAGCTTTAGAGTTCTTTGTATATTTTGGATGTGTCCTTTGACAGATATGTTTTTTGCAGATATTTTCTCCCAGTCTGTGGCTTGTCTTCTCATTCTCTTGACATTGTCTTTTGTAGAGCAGAAGTTTAATTTTAATGTAGTCCAGCTTATCAATTTTCTTTTATGGATCATGCCTTTGGTGTTTTATCTAGAGTCACTGACATACCCAAGATCATCTAGGTTTTCTTCTATGTTATCTTCTAGGAGTTTTATAGTTTTGCATTTTACATTTAGGTCAATGGTCCATTTTGAGTTAATTTTTGTGAAAGGTATAAGGTCTGTGTCTAGATTCATATTCTTGTATGTGGATGTCCAGTTGTTCCAGCACCATTTGTTGAAAAGACTAAATATGCTCCATTGTATTGTCTTTGCTCCTTTGTTAAAGATAAGTTGACTATACTTATGTGGGTCTAGTTTTGAGTTCTCTATTCTGTTCTATTGATCTATTTTCTATTCTTTTGCCAATACTACACTGTCTTGATTATTGTAGCTTTATAGTAAGTCTTGAGAGGTTGGGTAGTGTTCGTCCTTCTACTTTGTTCTTTTCCCTAATATTGTGTTGGCTATTCTGGGTCATTTTTCTCTCCATATAAACTTTAGAATCAAAATAACTTGCTGGGATTTTGGTCAGGATTGCATTGAATCTATAGATCAAGTTAGGAAGAAATGACATCTTGACAATGTTGAGTTTAGTCTTCCTATCCATGAACATGGAATATGTCTCCATTTATTTAGTTCTCCTTTGATTTTTTTCATCAGAGTTTTAGCGTTTTCCTAATATAGCTCTTGTACATATTTAGTTAGAGCTCTACCTAAGTATTTAATTTTTGTAGGGTGTCAATGTACATGATATTGTGTTTTCAATTTCAGATTCCTCCTGTTCATATGCTGGTATATAGGAAAGCAATGACTTCTGTATATTAATTTTGTATCCTGCCACCTTTTGATTTTATATTTAGGGACAAATGAAGGAAGGTCTAGGTTAGGACTTCCAACCAGACAATAGTTTAAATGAGAAATCCTTCTTCCTTATTTCCTTACTCCCTTTCTTTAAATCTAACAGGAAGTGAGGATGATTTATCATAAAAAAAGGAATATGATTTACTCAGCTCTTTCTGCAATTGATGTAAAACAAATAAACAAACCAAAACCAAAACCAAAAACCTACCATGTTAAGATAACACAGTGCTGGGGAAGGAGGCTTGAGTTGGAAGTTTGGAGTTTCAATTCCTGGTCCCTGCTCCACATGGATTTGCAGGAAAGACATGTGTGGCAATGAGGAGGGTAACATTCAACTCTGAATTACTCCTTCTTTGTAAAGTTTGGTGCTCCCACTGCCTGAGGGCAGATTCCACTTCTAGGGTCTCTGCCTGAGGGCAGAGCGGGCTGTAATTGAAGTTCCAGAAGCATGGAGACATTTAGTGGAAGATTAGCTCAGGAGAGCACTGTATTTGTAGAAGGAACAAGGCAACTGGCCTGGGGGTGGGGTCAGTGATGGGCCTCTGGCTCCCCACCACTGAGTGGGAACCAGGTAGCAGCTATCTGCTTTGTCCTCATAGGGCTGGGCTCTGCCTTAGCCCCAAAGACAAACACATTCCCCACAGCGAAACTATGCCCCAGCTCACAGGTGAGGAGGGGATGCATCCACTGGAGGATTGATGTGTCCCACCTCTTCAGGGAGTCATCAGTTGTCTTCTGGGGCTGGGCTGTCTGCTGGTTCCTCTAGCTGAAAAATAACCAGTGACTGCATGAATGGGTGGATGAATGGGTGAGGGTTTATGGAGGCCACCGAGGTCCCTGTGAGCCTTGGATACTGTCATTACATGAGCAGCCCCCTCCCTGCCTGCTGCTTAGTCTGGGTCATCAGGCTGTCCAGGGCTCCTTGGGCAGTAATCGGGCCTTTGTCCCTGTATCTGCTTCCTCTGGAGCAGCAGGGGACAACCTCTCTCCATTCTGGGGTAGGAGGAAGGTAATGAGTGCCTGGAAAAGCAGAGGGCTGGATTTTGTTTCATGCACAGACCAAGGAAAGCAGAGAGAAATTAGAGGAAGCTGTTGTTTGTGCCTTAGCTACCATCTCTATACCAGGCTTAGGGTTTCTCATGATAAACGCTGACATTAACAAGATTGGTTCCCTGATGCACAGACTCACATATGTCCACAGAAATTTCTGGGGAGATGAGAGTTACATGGCACAGGCCAGAACTTCTTTCTGTAGCTGGGTCCTCTGGGAACCTGGGTCTCCCCTCTGCTTCTCCCAGGGCAGCTGGAGCAGGCCTCACCTGATACCCTCATGCCTGGTACTCAGTGCAGCACAGAAGGTCCTGTAGTGGCCTGAGCAGGCCTGCCAGTCCAGGGCAGATGTCTCCCATGACAGCGACGGGCAGGTGCCTCCTCTTCTCTCTTCGTCTGTCCTCAGGGAACTCACATTACCTGGTGCAGAAGAGGAAATTAAGCAAACCATTATCATAGATTTATTCTGATTGCGCAGAAGAATCTCATCTGCATATATTAGAGTAATACAGGCAACAGCCAAATGCATTATAAACATATTTTCTTAAGATAGAAATATCCTGGTTTTAGAGAAAGATCTGACATTGGTGCCTCTAGGCCCATGAGGTACTTGATGATCAGAAGGACCAGATGGGACCTTCCAAGTCTGACCCCAGAGGGGCCTCGAAAATTGTACGTTTTCTACAGTCTCCCCTTACCTGCCTGCCACAATGCTTGTCATTCCTACAGTACCCATTCCCTTAGATTTAAGGAACCAATGCTACTTTTAAAAATGTAAATGTTGCCTGGGAAGGGCAACATATTAAGCCACAATTTGCATTAGCTTGAATTAATTTATCCCGGTTGGACCTAGTCTCTTATGAGTGCTCAGAAGAAGGGGAGATGGGTTTTGATTAGGGCCGGAGAGGGGAAGAGAGGGGGCTGGCAGGGTAAGTGTGGTCCCCACAGGGGGGGACAGCCTGAGAGCACTGGCCGTCAGGCTCCGGGATGAAGTGGATGCAAAGCAAAGAGCAGGGACACCAGAGCCAACTTTCATGCAGTTGCTTTTTTAGGGAGCAGCCGATCAATCACACACATGCAAAAAATGCTTTATGTGGCTCTCCCCTAATCTGCACATCAGTTTAATCTCCTCTGCCAAAACTAAGCCTTATCTGTCTTTGCACCAGTTCTTCTGACTCTTTTCTGCACAGGAGTAGCAATATCTTTAAGCCAAGGCCTAAGTCATTTTTATTAAATTGCAGAGTAGCTGGGGTTTGTTGTTGGATGCTGTTGAAATGAAGAGTGCAACCCAGGTTTCTGTGAGCTCTACCAGATGGGGGAACAAATGGGCCATTTGCTTTTCTTGACCGCATGCTTCTACATGCTAATGCAGGGCCCCCAGCCCAGCCCAATGTATCACCCAGGGTGGGTGGGTAGAGGAAGATGCCATAGAGCAGCTCTTGATTACTCAGGGCTCCTGTTTGCTCGGGGGCTGGGGGATAACCCAGCCTTTGTGACTTGGCAAGGTTCACCATTTCTTATACTTCTTGGTGGGCAGAGCTGGTCCCTGGGAAAGCTGTGGGTGTATAAAGGGCCGAGGAGCTTCCTGGGAAAGGAGATCTAGACCCCAACCCCTTCTATTTTGAAGTTCAATGTAATAAGAACATCCCTGATAGATTGGGATGGTCCTCCACTGAGGTTGTTAGACAGGAAATTTAAAAAGTCCTGAGGGGGACTCGCTGTGAGGGCAGAGGGGTGGAGGACCTCTGCTCAACCCCGAGGCCTTGGCTGTGTCTTGAGCTCGCTTCCGCCTCCCCCTCCTCTACATCAATGCTCCTTCAGCGCAAGCCAGCTCTGTCCTCCCTGCCTGTGTGCAGTGAAGAGGGGCTGAGAAAACAGCACACATGAAATTGATACCACTAAGCTCAAGTGGATCCTCAGCTCCTCTGGTGCCCCTACTACATGGTCTTATTTTACTCTCAGGTCTGTAAGATCCTTTCTGCCTCTTGCTGGCTCTCTCCTTAACGTCCCCGTCTTGTCAACTGATAACCTCACCGTGCATTTTCCCAAGAAAATTGTAGGAGAGATCAGAACAGAACTGCATCCTTCCAGGCCCGAATCCATGACCCCACTTGCTTCTGAGAGCCCTGTACTCAGCCCTGCATGCAGCCTTGCACTCTGCCTCCCTCCTGTACCAGGGATGAGCAGTCCCTGCTCTACGGAAGGCTGACACCTCCACCTGTAGCCTAGACCTCATTCTCTCTTGTCCATCCAAGGATGCTGTGTTCTCACTTACCCTTTCTCTCCTGGATGATTTTTTTTTAAACATCTTTATTGGAGTATAATTGCTTTACAATGGTGTGTTAGTTTCTGCTTTATAACAAAGTGAATCACCTATACATATACATATATCCCCATACCTCTTCTCTTTTGCATCTCCCTCCCTCCCAAACTAAAGATTTTTTTAAAAATTTATTTTTATTTTTATATATTTACTTATTTATTTTGGGGTGCGTTGGGTCTTCATTGCTGGGCATGGGCTTTGTCTAGTTGTGGTGAGCGGGGGCTACTCCTCGTTGCAGTGCATGGGCTTCTCATTGCGGTGGCTTCTCTTGTTGCAGAGCATGGGCTCTAGGCACACATACTTCAGTAGTTGCAGCTTGTGGGCTCAGTAGTTGTGGCTCGTGGGCTCTAGAGTGCAGGCTCAGTAGTAGTGGCGCACGGACTTAGTTGCTCTGCTGTATGTGGGATCTTTCCAGACTAGGGATCGAACCTGTGTCCTCTGCATTGGCAGGTGGATTCTTAACCACTGTGCCACCAGGGAATTCCCTCTCCTGGATGATTGATTAGTTCTTATCTCCTGGCCTACAGATATGCTATAATTCTCACTCAATCCAAAAACAGCCTAAAACAAACAAGCAAACTCCCAAATGTCCTTGATCCTAAGTCTCTGCCTTGTTGCTGCTCCAATTCTCTGCTCCCTTTATGGCAGAATTCCTCAAATTGTCCATGTTCAGTTTGTGGCTACTTCCTCAGCCTCCATTCTTTTTTCAACCTGCTCCAAAGAGGCTCTTGTCCTCAGTCCTCCTTTGGAGCTGTTCTTGTCCTGTTCACCAGTGATGTCCATTTGCCAAATACAGTGGGTTAACTCCCTTCCTTGTCTTACTTGATCTCTCAGCAGCATTTGATACAGTTGATCACATTTTTTCTAGATATGTATTTATTTATTTATTACCATTTTAAATCGACGTATAGTTAATTTACAATGTTGTGTTTAGTTTCAGGTTTACAGCAAAGTGATTCAGTTTTATATATATATGTGTGTGTATATATACATATATATATTCTTCTTCAGATTCTTTTCCATTATAGGTTATTATAAGCTACTGAATATAGTTCCCTGTGCTGTACAGTAGGTCCTTGTTGTTTATCTATTTTATATATAGTACTGTGTATATGTTCTGTATATTTAAATAAAATGTTTTATTCCTATGAAAATTACAAAAAGAACAGAATGCTGTCCTCCTATATATGATCGAAAACATTACTGATACAATTAAAGCCCTCTGTGTCTCTCCCTCTTGAATTACTTTTTTTCTTTATCGAATCTTGCTTCTGAGACCCCACACCCAGTTTTTCTCCCATTTCATGGGCAGCTCCTTTTCTATCTCATCTGCCTCTTGACCTCTAACCCGACTCAATCTTTGGACCTTTCTATCTATAGACCCTCATTAGAGGGTCTCATTTAGTCCACAGCTTTAAACGTCGTATATAGGCTGATGACTGCCCAGTTCACCTCTGCACACCTGCCTCTCACCACGATTCTAGATGTCTGTCTCCACTGGATGTCCTTCTAACAGAACGAAACCCTTGATTCCGAATCCTAGCACATGCCCTCACACCTGCTCCTCCACAGGTTTCTCATGGTAATGATGTGCCACCTGGCTGCGCAGGCCCTCTCCCAGCACTCATACTTGATGCTGCTCTTTCTTATTCTGTCTAATCATCAGTGCTCACTTTAAGTATGTCCCAAATCTGACTAGGTATCATTTCCATCAGCCCAAGTTGTTGTCATCTCTCTTGCCTGTCTGCCATTGCCTCCTAAATGGTCTCCCTGCCCACACTCTTGATTCCCTAGAAGTGATTTTCCTCATAGCAGCCAGAGTGATTCTTTTTTAAAATGAAAGTCAGGTCATGTCACTTCCTTGCTCAGATTCCTCTGTTTCCCATCATATTCAAAGCAAGATCCAAACTCTACTGTGGCTCATGTGACCTGATGTGATTTGCATCCTGTGTATGTCTCTGACCTGATTTCATAACAGGCCCCTGGGCTAACTTTGCTCCAGCTGCTCTGGTCCTTCAACAGGCAAGTGTGTTCCCACCACAGGACCTTTGAACTTGCTCTTCGCTCTGCTTGAAATGCTTTCTCCCCAGATTTTACATGGCTCATCTCTCACTTTATTCAGGTCTCTCTGTCTCTTCCTTTCTCAGACAGCCTTCCCTGGAGACTGTGTAGCCCTTCCCCCTGTTCCCATCACTCTCTATCCCTCACCCTGCTTTGATGTTTTTGTACCTCTGTTCATTTGTTTATTTTCTGTCACTGCTTTCTCTGTGTATGTAAACTCCAAGTGGCACAATTGCCTAGCATAGAGTAGATGCTCAATAAATATTTCCCAAATAAATAATAAATAAATGAACACAAGAAAAGTGGCAAACTCCAAAATTCTGACTACACTCTAACTACAAAGGGATAGTGTCAAGTGTTCTGAAGTAAAGTGAAAGGCAGGATGCCATGTCATGACATTAACCACTAGTTAAAAACTATGGATGCTAGGAATCCTAGTGGGTGAGAACCATCACCGGTGGTCCTACCCCAGGAATCAGAAGGCAAGGCAATGGAAGTTGAACCAATGAGCAAGTATAAGACACCCTCGTAGATGTCTTCTTCTCAAGCTGGACTTCCAGAGCAGCTCTTCCCTATTCCCCTGCTATTTTTCCCAGGGGGCTCCTCGGACCCTTGTGGAGAAGGGCTTCTGGCAGTTTTCCTCTCTGAGTCACCAGATATTCCAAACAAACTGAAGCTCAGAAGTGCGCTCAGCTTTGGCTAGAGCTGGGAGCTTGCACTGGGAACAATCCAAGACCCCTCAAAAGAAAGGTTGTTGCACCTGTGGTGGCAATAGAGGAATATTAGGTTAGGACCTCTCCAAATTAGAGCGAGGGTGTTCTGGCCTCTTGAAGGACGTTGCCATTTTTGTTTCCATTTTAAGTGTGTGCATTTGGCCTTTTCCCAGTACATCCTTCAGAGTCCCAGGCTAAGCAGAGAATAGGAGGACAACTCATAACCCAGGGAGAGATGGTGGAAAAGTTGTGGAAGGAAGCCTCTCAAGACAACGGGATGGTTCACGATGCTTCTTCCAACCAATAGGTTCTGGGGAGGTTAGGCCCAGGGCAGGAGATGACCTGAGGGAATGACAGATTCTTGGGGAAAGAACTAGATGAGATGTGAGTTCTTCTGGACTCCCATTTCAATACGCCTATGATGAAAATGATCATGGTGAGCAGAGAACCATAGTCCCTGAGTCCTGTGAAGATGGGCAGAGAGTCGGTCTATTTACCATTGTAACATCCACTAGCACAGCATCTGACACATAGTAGGTACTCAGTAAATATTTATTGGTTCAGTGAATGAAAGAAGATATTCTAATACTGACTTCATAGATGTGGAGTAGGAATACGGTGCAAATGTAAAAATATCCTTATTTTTTGCATAGATTAAAATGACCTTGAGCCAAAAATATGCCCTGGAATTTCTAGATAAGATTGGTGGGAAGGAGAAGCAGCATTCCTGTGAGCACCCTAGGCCTGTTGTCCCTGGAATTGGGGTCTGGGGCAAGAGTAGGGAGACATAAGTAAATACTTAAGCAGGGGGTCAAACTCTTTCTGGCTATAAAACTCTTTTGAGGCTCTGGGGGAAGCACAGTCTCTATGCCCAGAAATATTAACATGCACACAGAAGAAATATGGGATGGGTAGTAAAAAATACCTTGTCACGAATTATGGAAACCAGGAAGTTTGTGCATATTTTTTGTTGGGTATGTGGTAATCACAGATTTCCTTCATTTTCTCTTCTTCTTTCCTTTCCCCTACAACGTTTCCTGGCCTTGCCACTCTTGACATTTTGGGTCAGATAATTCTTTGCTAAGCTGCAGGAGGTGCTGTAGGCTTTTTAAGAGCATCCCTGGCCTCTACCCACCAGATGCCTATAGCGCCCCCTAGTTGTGACACTCGGAAATATCTTCAGACTTCAGGGGAAAAATCACCCCCAACTGAGAAGCCCTGCTCTACTTTTTAATCTGAGGAGTGTTGGTCCTTAGATAACTGACCAGCCAGAAGAGGACTGTATATTGCCTGGAGATCCTGGCCTTGAGGGGTTACTGTAACCTTCACTGGTGTCTCCAGCAACAGCCCCTTCTTATCTGTGGCTCCAGCTCCTTTTGAGCAGTTTCAGTCTGATTCTAGCTTCTTGCATATGCTTCTTCCTTTTGGTGACGGGATGCTGTTTATTGATTTGGAGGATCAGATAGCAAGCAGTTCATGATGGGCAACTCAGGTCCCATGGTCGCATGATATCTCCTGTTTGGGTGTTTAGTCTCTGCTGAGGCCCAGTCACGAGCCAGGAATGGCTTCTCAGGAGGAGCAGAGATGTTAGCGAGGAGGGCATGTCTTTGCTCCTGCGCCCTGGAGGTCCGTGTTGTGATTCTCCTATTGCGCTTCCAGAGGCCCCAGAAAGCCTCCTGAGTTGCCACAGATGCTTTGAGCAAGGTTGTGTCTGGTGGGTCAAAGGCCCGCAACGGCAGGACTGCTTGTCCCTTGCTGCTCTGGTCTGGACCCACTCAGAACTCACAGCTTCACTTCTTCCTTGGTAAACGGGTCAGGGAAGCATGCCCGCTGTGATATGTTCATTCTTCACAACCCAGAGAGGCTCAGGGCTAGCACCTGTGGATAATTAGAGCAACAAAGAACTACATCCTCCTCTGTTTCCCTCATGGGTCAAGAGCAGCACCTACTGGGAGACAAGACTTTCTGTAGATTTTTCTCTGGGGAGCTGTGGCATGCTTATCACTGCCTCAGAGGCGGAACTGGCAGGCAGAACTCTGCTGGGTATTTTCCCAATGACTCATTCTCAAGCTTCCATCAATTATTAGCATTTGCTTTCTCAAGTTGTTAATTAAGCACAGATTCTGTGTCTGTATGTTTCAGTGCCTGAGTTGTCACAGCCCCTAATTTGCAGGAAAACATAGTTAGCTGGGCTCCATCTTCCCAGCTCTCTGTGTGCAGTGGGTGACTCCTTGGCTACTCACGGATGTGCTTCTCTAAGTATTAAAAGTGAACAAAAGTGTAGACAAGAACCCTCTAGTCAACCTTCCTTGAAATCTGGGAATCCTCCTCTACAGCATCCCTGAAGATGCCTAGAGGAGACACAAGAGATTAACTTTATAAGGAGAGAATGCATTCTATTGTTGGGTAACTTCAGTTGTTAGAAGGCTACTTATCCTACTGAACTTTGTGTAATCAAGCTTGCAAGTCAGCCCTCAATCTCCAGCTTATTCCCTTTTAGGTATTTTAGTTTCAATTAGGAGACCTTGGTTGTTGTCTTAAGGTCCCAAGGGTTTACTTCCCAAAGACATGTTTAGCTGAAACTAAAAGATCTTCCTTAAAAAAAATAGAGCTCCCTATTTAAAACAAAAACAGATAACAAAGAAAAACCAAAAAAAAACCAAATATCAAACAAAGCCCAATTATTGGAGCCTTGAGTAAGAAGTATCTTTCAATCCACCCTAAATTTTCCTGTTATAGTTTAAATCTTTTTGAATTGTGAGCATAGCTTTGAAGCTTCTGGTCATTTATTATTTCCATTTACAGAAGAGAAACCTTTGGTCCAGGAAGGCTAAGCAACTTATTCAAGTGTACACGGAAAGTCTTAGGGCTGGGATTTGAATCCTACTCAGCTGGGAGACACAGCCCACGTGTTATCTATCATTTCACCTGCGTGGGGAGCCTCTGAGAGGTGAGATTCAATAAATGACTGCTTTCTGAAAATCAAAGAGAAATCCTTAGTTTGTGAGCAAGTTTTCTTCTCTACTCCTAAACCAGAACTGTGTGAATCATCTGTACTTGCCAGAATGAAGAAACTCTCATTTCCAACTTGTTCACTGTGTTCTTTCTCCATCTGACTTTCCCTTGCTTGTGAGTTTTTTTGTTGATGTTTGATGAAAACTTGCTCTAAGCTCAATCTTTTCCAAAGGTATTTCTTTGAATTTATTAGCTAGAGTCCTAATAGGAACCAGCCCTATATTTTAGTTACAAGGCCTTGGTTTGCACTGGACATGACCGATTTCTAGAATAGTGGGACCCTTCCAGATCAGCATTTGGACTGTGCATTCAGACCAGCCCTAACAAGGGCATCAAGAACCCACTCAGTAGTAAGTGTCCACTTACAATGCACCAGATATCATGGTACCAAGTAGATTTCACATCGGTACAGAGTTGCAGCAAATAGTTTTGGCAAGTATATGGAGTCACAAATCATATATTGCAAATAAATTTTGAAAAAACCAAAAAGAAATTTTTAAGAAGTGCTTTTGCCAGTAGGTCAAGTATCTCAGGCTCCGGAAAGATCCATTAGTTCTGAAGGTCTCATCAATCTCTAGAGATATGCAGCAACTGTTTGGAAACATCAGTAGCCTGAAAGAACAGGTTCATCATGCCTTTTTGAGTTTTATGAATGTCCATCCTCCTGCATGATGACTTTGAGACCTTGGCCAGGGACCTGTGCTTTTTGTCAGTGGGCATGAATATGATACTTCCTTAATAATCCCTATATGTATGTAAGACTGTCTGTTGAGCACCTGCTTACCTAGGTACTTGTGACACACGTATCTCATCTTCCTAACATCCCTGTGATCTGTATTATCCCTTTTTTCAGATGAGGAAACTGAGACACAGAAGTTAAATAATTTGCTAAGGTCACATAGTAAGTGGCAAGGCTGATTCAACCCTGGGTCGGTTTAACCCTCTCTTCTTCTCCTTCCTTCTTTCATGCCCCCAGATTATCAATTCAAGGAGCCCCAGGGTTGCCTGTTCTAGACACTCACACCCATTCTTTAGTCATCAATGGCCACATCTCTCCTGGGATGCTCTGCTGAAAGCAGCTACGTGGTGCCATCTCTCCTGGTCCACTGGTCCACACAGGAGAAGTGGGCTTCAGAGCTTTGCTTTCTCTGCACAGAGAGCCCCAGGGCTCTGCCGTGGGGGCAGCTCTCCTGTGGTTGGATACGTGCTTCATTGTGACTGCAGTGAAAGCTACAAGATACCTGCAGCCAGCTCAAGGCCAGTGACCTCAGCTCAGTGCCTGGTCCTGACTCCTTCCCCAGAGAGGCAGGATTTGGGGAGAGAGGAGTGGTTGGTGAGTGGAGGAGTGGATCATGTTCTTTCCTGCAGAGCCTACTGCCCTCTCTTGCTTCCTCCTGTCTCAGCTGAATGACATTTGTACCAGCTGCTCCCAATAGGAGTCACGGGCGAAATGTCACAGGCTTCAGCATGAATGATCCTTCTCCATCCTTCACTTCTCTCCCTGCTGCCTCCTGTCCACCCCTTAAGTGCCTTTTTTTTTAAATTTTGAAAGGACACCGCCTTGAAATTCAAGTGCAGGAAAAAGTAATTACATTTTCTCTTCAGGTCTGTTTCTCAAAAAGCCTCCAAATCATCTCTGGCTGAAACACAGGGATTATTCCGGATGGAAAACATTATTAGCCACAGCTTTGCCTGCTCCCGCTGTGGGTTTCATCCCCCGCTTCTCTCCCATGTTAGGGCCGATGATGACAGCGTGGCTGATTGCTGCTGTCTGCCTTCGTTGCCACCGTGGGAGGGCTGAGGCCCCTTTCCCAGGGGACATCAATCGTCTTATTCAATGTCACCCAAGTAGTAATTGGTGGGCTTACCTGGAGTCCCAGTAGGGCCCCTCTGACTCCAGAACCATGCTTGTAATAACTCTGCCGTGTAATTCAGGTGGTTATGTTTGCAGAAACAAAATTGGGAAACATCAGCTGACAGAAGACTTGCTTTCCCTGATTTATTGCTTTTTTTCAAAATTTTAATGTGAAAAGCTGTTTGAAGTTACCCAAATGAAATCATATGTTGTTATATATTTAATATAATTATCATTATTAGAAAAAATAAATTATGTATGATCAGAATTATCCCAGGAAATCCAGCACACAGAGTTGCTCTTTGGTAGAAATTACACTTGATCGGGAGCTAGGAGTCCTAGATATAGCTCTTGACTAGCTCTGTGATCTCAGTTAATTTACGCCACCTGTCTGTGCGTTGTTTTCTTGGTTGGTGAAGTGAGAGGGCTGGATCAGGTGGTGTCCCAGGACCTCCCTTGCGCTGGTGTTCATGACCTTGTAATTCTGGGTGCCGACTTCCTTATTTGGACTGTCAGCGATATATAGATGAGATTCTAACTTTAGAAATGATTTTGCTCCTCTTGTACTTTGGGTGAATCTTGGCAACACGTGATCCCAGTCCTTTGCCATCTGGGACCCTCTCCCATTCCCTGGGGAGTCTACTTTCTTTTTTTGTCAGACTGAACCCTGGGAACTTATTTTTCTGTTTTTTCCAGTAAAATGATCTCATGGACTTGCCTTCCCACTTGCTCCTTGCCCTCCCTTCAGGCTAGACGCGCCCCGCTCCTCCTCGAAACCACCCGCCCCTCCCACCCCTCTCCCTTCCTGCTGCTTCCACATCTTGCCTACCCCAGCATCTCCCACTCTCTTTCATATCTCAGTCTCTGCACTGGCTCCTTCCTCTTGACATAAAACATAGGCTCTCCCTAAACTGAAAGGGACAGATAAACAAGCCTTGGCTCTGCTGTCCCTGCCACAGAGGATAGAATTCTCTCCCCTCCTCCGGGCTCCCTCTCCTCACTGCCCCCTAAGCCATTTAAATTTCCTGCCCTTTCCACTGCTGAATTGCCCTCTTGAAGAGAACCAGAGGTAGCCTCTTCCTGAAAGCCAATAGCACTTCCCCTCATTCCCCTTGCCTTTCTGTATCACTGTAACTCCCACCTTTGTGGAACACTCTTGTTTGGCTTCAGTTGTCACTGCATTGTCCAGCTCTGTCTCCACTTGGGGAGGTTCTGACTTTGACTCCTAGTCTACTTTCTCAGAGATCTCATCTAATCTCATTTAGCTTCTCATCTAGCTAAAGCTCTTGGAGATTTTTGACACCAAATGCCCCCTGGGCATCTTTACTTGGGTGTTCCTTTGTCACCTTCTTCAACCTGTTTACAGCAGAATTGACCATCCTTGGTCAAAAGCACACCTCTCATCCTGATTTCCCATGGCTGTCGATCCAGTTAAGTGGGTTTGAAATCCAGTCCATGTCCCTCCTTCCCCTTGTCCCTCACCCACTCCTCATTCTTCAGTCACTAAGGCTGCTCTGCTTCTGTCTCTCAGATGTGTGGCCTCCTCTTTATTTTCACTGCTGCTCTCCTGGATCTGACTCACACAAAGAATCCCTTCACTGAGTCTTCAGTTTCCTGATTCTCCAACCCCTCCTATTTTCCTCCAGGCCAATGATCTTTCTAAAATACCACTTGGCATATTTCATTGCCTTCTTCAGGTTCCTGCATTCCCAATCCCTAAACAAACTTTCCAAGCCTCCCAGAATAATACTCAAAACTCTCAGGTTGATGTTCAAAGTCACTCAAACTGTGACCCTAATTTATTCCCCTCTTATCTCCCACGTTTCCTCTTCTTAGACGAAGTGTGTATTCTTTGTCTGCCTCTTTGTGTATCCAGAGCTTGTTCCTTCTCAATCCTATGTGCCTGGGCCTCCATGAGACTCAGTTTCCTTATTTAAAAAATGCTAATAATACCTCCTCTGATTTCCTTAGGGCCTTATGAGGATAAAATTCACTTTTCAACAAATATTTATTGGAGAGATACTTGGGATTTTCTAAATGTTTATGTGCCAGGTTCTGGGACTTTGCAAAGATAAATAAGTTCTAGTCCCTTCTTCAAGTTGCTCGCGTAATTGGGGAAACGTATACATAAAACACCCACAGTATTAGTTGGGGGGGTTGAGCAAGGTGTAGCTGCGTGGCATGCTCTGTGGGTCCAGCCTGGGCCTGCCTCTCGTCCTGATGCCTGCTCAGGTGTCTGCTACATCACCCTTCAGTGATGACTCCCTGTCCTCCTCCATTCCCTCAGGGCCCAGATCTCCCTAATGTGAAAATGAGTGATAACGGATGCTAATTTAATGTGTTATTCTTCCAGGTGACATATTTACATTTTAATAGACAATTCAAAGGAGGATATTTTAAGCCCTGTGGCAGGTGGGTGGGGACAAAATTTGAGTTAGGGAGGATTTGGGGGGCCTCCACTCACACTGTGTAGGCACCCACTGATTCTTCTCATGGGTCTGGCTCCCCTCAGGAGTCCGGAGATGAGTATCCCTCGCCAGGCTGTGCTGCCTCCACATGCTCTCCGAGTACCTGGAGGGTCGGGAGTCTCGGTGCAATGACAGATGAGACATCTGTTCCATGATGGGCTATTACCAACAAATCATTACTGCAAAATGGACTTAGTCTCATTAGCCCAGGAGCTCCGAGTTTAATGTGGCCTTCTGCAATCTCACAGATTCTGCTGCACACATTGAAGGCGTGCATCACATTTTATAGAGCCAGGAAACCTGAACTTCACAAACAAAAGAGATTTAGCATGCTTCTTGAATTGGTTGACATACTTACTCTTCACAAATAAGCCTGTTTTCATGACACACTGTAGCTTACAGACTCATTATTAGAAATTAATTCGCCCCACTGCTCTGCCCAAGGACGTGGGTCTCCTTGGGGAACAGTTTTGCCCTTATCATCCTGGTGCTTGCAGTAGGCGAATAGATTTCTGAAGTTCTGGCCTGGGAATGTTTCTCTTGGGAGTTGCGGGGAAGGGGCTGCACCTGTGGTCCCTGCCGGCCCTTCATCACAACTCGCCGCTGTGAAATGTGCACATTCTGCATCGGGCCATTTCGGGAAGTTTTCTTTTTTCCTTTGTAATGCCTTCCAGCCACACTTTTTTGGGGGGAGTGAATTATCCAGAACCAGTAATCAGTTCAAATAATGTGTGACAGACACGGTGTCAACTTCCTAAATTTTGTTATTATAGGCACTGCTGTTGACGCGTGAACTCCCTGCCTGGGCTCAGCTTATCCTCGGAAATACACAGGCACTGTCACACTCCCACAGAATGACAGCTCTTCTTTCAGGCTTCTTTTTCTTCAATAGCTCAAGGATCTCTAAGGTACCTTCTAGCTAGAAATTTCTATGTTGTCATTTACCAAATTACCAATCATAAATTGGGAAATTCTTTAAAACCCAGTGCCAGATGTCCTGCTTCATTTGGGGTGGTGATGGCAGATGAGGAGGATAATACTTTGGGGCCAAAGCATGGTCAATTACCTTATTTTTTCCCTTAGGAGTTAAACTTGGTACTTCATTTTCCTCACTCATATGTCTCACAAATATACGATAGCCTGTCTCCCAGGTTCAAAGGTACTTAGTCACTTAATCATCCATCTCTTTCACAAATATTTACTGAATGTTCATTAGGTGCAAAGCATTGTTAGGTGCTGGGATTGTGCTGGGCATGCGGTTTCCAAGAGACTGTTTGGCTCCAGCAGAGATAGAATTCAATTAGATTTATCAAGCGCTTGTTGAGTATTTGCAGTGGATCAGGCCCTGGGGTGACAGGAAACCCAGACACACCCTGAAAGGTACACACAACATCCCTGCAGGTCATAAGATACATGTTTTTAAGTGTGCTGTTCCTTCTCCCACACAACCTGCTTTTCTCCTGCTCAGATCGGAAGATTGAGGGTTCTAGTCCCTTCGTGGTTGCCAAAACTGGTTGAGTTGAAAAAAAATGCACAACCTAAAAGTTGAGAGTTATGTTTTATTTGGTAAACATACTGAGGACTTCAGCCTGGGACACAGCATCTCAGATAGCTCTGAGGGACTGCTCCGAAGAGGCAAGGGATAGTTAGGATATATAAGGGTTTTTTGCAACAAAACCAGGTGGTCAGAATATCAAAAGATTACTGTCAATTAAAGAAAACCAGATACCTCAAGGAATTGAGTGCTTTTCTATGTATGAGAAGATGCAAGAGTCTGGGCTCACTGAAATCATTCCTTTTATATGCACCTCAGCTATCTGTGGCCAGTATCCTGTGTTTCCTCATCCTGAATTTCAGGGTGCACTGTTGGGGCGTGGCTGCAGTGTCTGATGATTTGACTTCCACCCGGAGATGACATTGTCATTAGGATTCTCATCTTAGATCCTTTATGATTTGTATGGAAATATAGGGAGAATGTCCTTATGTTCCAGGGATACCTTCTTATCTACCGCCTTAAGCTTCTTTCCTCACCACCATCTTCTATTCATTTCTCTATTCTCATACTTGTGGAGATAGATAATTGGGGGTCCTGTCTAATTTTCATTTACTCAGAAGAAGAGGTTGTGTGACTTGGGGCAAGTTTTTATCCATTCATCAGTTGATGGACATTGGATTGTTTCTGCTTTTTGACTATTATGAATAATACTGCTATGAACATTTGTGTACAAGTTTTTGTGTGGACATATGTTTTTATTTCCCTTGGGTGTACACCTAAGAGTGGGATTGCTGGGTCATATGGTAAGTCTGTGTTTACCTTATTGTGGAATTGCCAGACTGTTTTCCAAAGCAGCTGTACCATTTCACAGTTCCACCAGCAATGTCGGAGGTTCTACTTTTTCCATATACTTGCATACACTTGTTATTTGTCTTTTTGATCATAGCCATCCTAGTGAGTTTGAAGTGGCATCTCATCTGGGTTTTACTTTGCATTTCTTTGATGTCTAATGACATTGAACATCTTTTTCATGTGCTTATTCGGCTATTTGTATATCTTCTCTGGAAAAAAAGATCCTTTGCCCATCCTTTGCCCATTTTTAAATTGAGTTGCTTGTCCTTTAAAAAACTACTGAGCTGTAGTGAGTTTATATACTCTAGCTACACGTTCATTATCAGATACATATTTGCAAATATTTTCTTCCACTCTGTAGGTTGGATAAGTTTTTAAACTTCTCTGAGCCACATTTTCCTCATTTGTAAACTTGAGATAATAATGGTATCCAGCCCTTAGATTAGGATTAAATGAAATAATAAGTGAAGACCACTTAACACACGGTCTGAAACCCAGCAAGCCCTAATACATGTTAGCTATTTTATTGTATTTTTAAATTTCTTCCTCAGGTCAAGAGCCTTAGTTACATAATCCTACTTTGTCCTGGAGGCCACTGGTATATGAAATGAACCTTAGTTTCAGGCAGAAGCCTTCCACTAAAGGGCAGCATAATAACAAGAATCAGGGTCATAGTGGCTGCCCTTCCCTGAGGGTTTCCTACTTGCCAGCCCTGCTTCTAGTGCCTCTTAAGCTGGGAGGGGGAGGGCTTCAGTAACAACAGCTGCCACTGAACCTCCCCTGGCTGGTGCATGGAATGCAACTGGGTCAGCTGGGAGTCCAGGGCCACAAGGCAATGGACATTATGTCGCCCCTGTGGAATCAGGACTTGGCATGAAGTCAGAGGCCAGAGGTCTGGGGCTGGTCTGGCATGTTCTAAAATAGAACCTAAGAAAGCAGTTCAGTTGAAAGTTGTCATCATCAGTTAGTACTGGGAACTTGAAAGAAGGGAAGAACATGTTCCTGATGAGAATTTTGCCATCACCATTGGCTGACAAGCCATGGCTCCAACTGTGCCAGATACTTGCCAGGTGACTATACCCAGTCTGAGAAAAAATTACCCCATTGCCATGACTCTGATATTGGAAAACAAATGCACCTGTGGTTTCAGGTTTGGTGAATGTTGGATATTTACTTACAAGATGGTGTTAAACCAAAGCCAGGCAGCATAGCAGCTTCCTAGCATCCTCCCCCATGTCCCCCGAATCCCTGAACTACTGATGTTGAAGTTCCTTACAAACCCTACAAAGTGGGAATGTCCCGTATCTTTGCCAGTATTTCCTGCCCTCCTCTCTCAGTAGGTCTCTTCCGGCATTAAATATTTGTTTCTCACCCTGGGTAAACCACTGGGCAAGGTGCGGAGTGAGAGAGACGGAAGAATAAAACATGGTCTTTGCCCTTAAAGGTATCATAGCTTAGGAACCCTAGAAAGTAGAGCCTGAGGCAAAAGTCTGCTAACATGTTACTGGAGGGTAAAAACCAAGGAAGTGGGAGTGGGGAAGAAAGAGGAGCCAGGCAGGAAAGGAGGAAGATGAAACACAAGGGGTACATTTCCAGGTGGGTCCCCGCTTCATCCAAAGCACCAATAACTGCTCAGTCTCCTGACACCATCTTCAGAGAGGCCATCTGAGCTGCTAAATCTCAGGACAGTTTGTCAAAGGGAAGGAAGGGCACGGAGAGTGGGTGCTTTCCATCTCTTATTCCCTTTCAGCAAACTTTGCCCTGAGAAATTAACTAGTTTGCATGACATGGTCCTTCCAGGGCCACCATGGAAACCAGGTCACACCACACACTATGGGAAAGTGATTGTCTGAGTCTGGGAGAGGTGGCTGGGTACTGGTTGGTGAATCCACACAGAGTCAATAGCTAGCATGAAGCACGTGGCCAAGGGTCCCGAGACAGGTGAGGCCAACAGGATCTGAGGGGGCGGCTGGGAGATGTCGATGCAATTCAAGCCGGCACCACTCAGCTCTGCCAGGGCTCTCCCAGCCCTCACACTAGAATACGAGCCTCCATTTCTGTGAGAACAAGATACCCTCACTTTTTCCCTGAGGGGGAGATACAAATTAAGTCACTCACCAATTCTCCATCAAGGCTGTAACCAGCCACCCTCTCTGAAAAGAGGATAAATGAAAGAATCTACAGTTCCCACTGTCGCCACTGGTTTGAGGATATTAACATTCACCTCGCCACCCCCTGCCATTACTTATTCTAGATTTCTCTCACCTTCAGCTGAAAGATCTAAGTTGCTTGCTTAGTGGGTTGCCTTGTAGGCGTCTCTACTTGAAGTTGCATGTGAATTAAAAAGTTGTGCTAAAATGCAGCATGTGACTCAGAGGTCTGGGGAGGTGCCTGGGCTTCTGCAAGTCCATCGAGCTCTCTGGTACCACTGCTGCTGCTGGTCCGTGGGCACACGGGGTAACAAAGACCAAATTTATCACTCAATTGCCTTTGGTTGCCATGCTTTTGCTAGCCCATGGTTGTTGCAGTTGCCCCTTTAGAGTTTTTACTGCACTTAGAGAAGTCCCAGTGAATCCCCTGGGTTCTAGAAGTAATCCCCTCTGCACCCATTGTGTAGCAACAACTTAGCTGTTTCTGGGGATCAGCGTTATTAATCTCATGAGTATAGTAACTCCTGCCTTTGCCTGTTTGCCTGCTGGCGTGAGGAGTGCCAAGGGACTAAGTTACAGTCTTGGCTTTGAGGTCAGTGGAACCCTGACTAACAGGAGAGTTTCTTCCCTGACAACCAGCACTCTTACCTGGCAGGGCCTAGCGTGTAGACAGAGCATAGATTCTGCAAGTGGAGAAGAGAGGCGTGGGGAGGGGGTAAGTCCTCCATCCACTGTTTGGTTCCCAGAGTCTATATCATGGCTGTTGGCGACACGGCACCATATGGGATGTTGGTTTACCTTCCAGATGACAGTGCCCTGACCCCTTGGGGTGTCATCACTGAGCAGGTACCTTTGTTCATTCTTCTATGCCTTCAGGCTGCTGCTTCTGGACAATGGGGAACATGGTAAGACTAGTGAACCCCACAGTCATGCACCCATTGTGTGTCTCCTTTGCTGAGGCACAGTGGCCTCAGGTGCCAGCGGTTGGGTGGAGTCCATGCAGAGCTGGTCACTGTGGTGACAACGGAGGTGGAACAGTGATAAAGGGCCCGAGACAGGTGAGGCTGGGATCTGAGAAGATGCATAAGAAATATTGTGATGGACAGGGGTTACACTCTGGTTCAGAAAACAGGATACAAACACTTAAAAGATGAGACAGAAGAAACAGTGAATACCATGGAGTTTGGATGTGGTCAAAACAGAGCAGATGACCGGCCTGGGGTAGTCAGGGGATTTTCAGGAACAAGTATGACTGGACCTGCTCTCAAGGTCACACAGACATGAGACTGGTGGAGAGGAAGGGGGAAGTATTCCAGGCGGTCAAGATCAGTGTGAACAAGGACCCAGATGTGGGAGTTCATGAGGTTTATTCAAGGGACCAGAACACAGACCAGCTTGGAGCTGGGGTGTGTGTTTGGTGGGGAAGTAATAATTATTTTAGTAGTAATAGAACCCTTATTGAGCACTTACTATATGCCAGCCATCATTCTGAACTCTAACATGTATTACCTTATCTAATTCTCACAATTACTCCTTAAGTAGGCAAGGCCAGGCTGGAGCTGGATTTGGGGGTATCTTGAATGACCAACCAAAGAGTTGGGACATTCATGGATGGTCCCAGAGATTATCATTATCATATTAAGTGAAGTAAGTCAGACAGAGAAAGACAAATATCATATGATATCACTTACATGTGGAATCTAAAAAAGTGATATAAACGAGCTTATTTATAAAACAGAAATAGACTCACAGACACAGAAAATAAACTCATGGTTACCAAAGGGAAAGGTGGGTGGGGGGCTGGGAGATAAATTAGGAATTTGGGATTAACATATATATGTATCTATGTATAACATAGATAAACAACAAGGACCTACTGTACAGCACAAGGAATTATATTCAATATCTTGTAATAACTTATAATAGAAAAGAGTTTAAAAATGAATATATATGATATATTGCTATTTTATATATATACATATATATATATATGTATATATATAAACTGAATCACTGTGTTGTACACCTGAAGCCAACACAACATTGTAAATTAACTATACTTCAGTAAAAAAAAAAGATTAAAAAAAAATTGGGACTTTACCCTCACCACACTGGCATTGAAATAGATGTGGGCCTTATGAGGATAAGGCCAACTTCTTGCAAACCTTTATATTCTTAATTCCTTCTGTAGGGCCTGGCACATGGGAAAGTTTTCATGATTTCATATTGAAACAGCTCTTCTTAATAAAGCCATCATTACATTCTAGGCACTGTTTTAAGTGCTTGACATGGAATAGACTATTTAATCCTCACACAATTCTGTGAGGTACGCACTATTAATATTCTCATTTTACAGATGAGGAAGTTGAGGCGCAGAGCAGCTAAGTTACTTGTCCAAAGTAGTAAGCAAGCAAGGGCCAGAGCTAGGTTTTATACCCAGGCAGTCTGACTTTAGAGTCGACACATGAAATTCCTACTCTACGTGGCTTCTCAAAAACCATTAAGGAGAAAGATTTGGAAACCGTATTGGAAATGAGGTGGTGGTGAAAGTTTAAGCCTGGGTGAGTGGGAAGTCAGATAGGCAGCTGTTTTAGGGGGTAAGAGAGGATGTGCTTCATTGGGTCATACATGGTCTACCTGTCTGCCTCCCCCAGAGAGAAGGCATGTTCTCCAGGCCTTAAATATCAGTAGATATGCAACTCTGAACATCAGTAGGTGGTTTGTGTGTGTATGTTTTCTCTTCCCCCCCCACAGTGTATTTACACTCAAGATTGAGATAAACATACATCTGCTTTACACACGTGAAAATACCTTAGCAACTTCCTGCAGCTCTGGTCTGTTGCTAAGCAGTGACCCTAGTGTTACCATGGCAACATCATCCGAGACTCCGGAGTGCTGCTGGTACCAGCCTGCTGCTCGTGACATGACTTTGGGAAACAGGGTTAGCAGGGTCTCTGGAGAACATTCACTGTCTAGGCTCAGCCTCACCCTGTTTGGCCCTATCAGAGAGCCCCATTTCTGCCTGAGGGAAGCTGCCTGGGGAGAGGAGCTCTCCGATGCCCAGCTGACAAGGCCTGTGGTCATACTGGCTGTGCTTCACCTTGCTGCTGTCTCCCCATCCTGGGGAGCCCCGTGGAGTGGACTGGAGTTCAGGATGGATGCCTGAGAAGGAGGAGGGAGCTATTTCTCCACTCTGCTACTGAGAAAGGCCCATTTCAGTACCTCTGTTCGGAAGGGAGGAGCTCTGCACACCTTGGGGTGTGGTCAGGCAAGCAGGGGTATCCGTTGGGGTCCAAGCAGGAAACAGAATCCAACTCAGAAGTTCAGGAGACTTCAATGAAGGGACAGCTTACAGAGGTGTGGGCAGGGCTAAGGGAACAGGTACAGATCATGATGCACTGGAAATATCAGCAGGAAGCCGTTCCCACCCTGAGTGCTGAAGGAAGGAAATTGTTTTATCGAAACAATTTTCCAGTTTTAAATCTGGAACTGGGGTGGAGGAGCCACCCAGTAGGTTGGATGCAAATATTGCGAGAGATACAGCCCCAAGGAGGAAGGAATGTAAAAGAGATGCTGGAACTCCTCTCCTTGAACCCCTACCAGCCCCTCCCATTAGTCAAACTTAACTGGAAAATAGGTGCCCAGGTGTTGCAGTCTGTTAGGGCGTCAGCCTTAGGGGCAGAGAGCAGAGTACAGGGGAAGAATGGATTTGGTCGGTGTGTACAAATGATAAATGGAGGAGGGCTGGGGCACAAACAGAGAATAAGTAACACCACTGGGTTGAGTCTAAAGGGACCAGGTAGGCTGGCAGGATCAAAAACTCCAACTAGATCTACCAGTGTGTTAGGGCAAGATCCGGAGAGCAGAGCCCATTGTAGACACTGGGAAGAAGCATGTTTAACAGGTGAGCATGGCCTCTGGGAAAACAAGCAGTCAACTTCAGGAAGCCCAACATATCATTGTCTTAAATAATGCCAACAGTGTACGCCCCCCAACCCACTGGCAAGGCTGAGGGGATTTTATAAAAACTGGATTGCAGGCCTGAAGAATATCATTCAGGTCTCCCTAAGCCTTTCCTCTTGCTGCTTCTGCTTGGCATTCCATTGCTCTCAATCTGGTGGTCCTTTCTCAGCACAGGTGCTTTTGTTAAATTTTAATTAAATTAATTAATTAATTAATAGATCTTTATTGGAGTTTAACTGCTTCGCAATACTGTGTTAGTTTCTGTTGCACAACAAAGCGAATCAGCCATATGCATACACAGGTCCCCATATCCCCTCCCTCTTGAGCCTCCCTCCCATCCCCCCATCCCACCCCTCTAAGTCATTGCAAAGCACCGAGCCGATCTCCCTGTGCTATGCGGCAGCTTCCCACTAGCTATCTAATTTACATTTGGTAGTGTATATATGTCCATGCCACTCTCTCACTTCGTCCCAGCTTACCCTTCCCCCTCCCCGTGTCCTCAAGTCCATTCTCTACGTCTGCATCTTTATTCCAACACAGGTGCTTTGGATCGACAAGGTCTGCACCAGGGCAGCATCAGCACCATCTGGTTACTTGTTAGAAATGCATATTTGCAGGCCTTACCTCAGACTTAGTCAATCAGAGATGTTTGGGGTAGGGCCCAGCATCTGTGTTTTACCAAGCCCTCCAGGAGGATTCTAATAACACTGAAGTTTGAGAGCTACTGATTTTGACTGTATGATTAGCGTGTAACCCTCCCTTTGGCCTGGGTGCTGCTCTCCCTACCTTCCTTGGCTCCTTGCTCTGAAGCCTCAGGCCATCTCTGCCCCATTCTCCAGTTGTATCCCAGCTCAGAGAGTTCCCACCATAGGTCAGAGCGTTGGGGACCCATTTGCCTGGAAAGAAAGTTTGGATTACTCTCTTTACTTGGGGGAGTGTAGTGATAGGCAACTCAGGTGGGTGACTATGGGTAGTTGGCATTAGGAAGCAGGTCTCAGTGACAGAACTGAGTTTCAGAGGTAGGACATGAGCTCTGACAGAACTCACAAGGGCAAGGGAAACCCCAGCAGCCCTGACCCTAAACAGATGAGTTCCTGCACAGGGTGTTAGAGCTGGGGTGCTGATGAGTGTCCATTCTGTACGTTTCTCTCGCATTTCTGCACGTCTTGCAGGCAGAGCACTGAACTATCTCTTCAAGGTGAAGAGCTTGGAAGACAGAGATTGTGTCTCTTGGAGCAAAGGGCATGCATGCTTATTGCGCATTATAAAGGAACTGGGTTTCCTAAACTCAGGCTTCCTATCCTATAATACAACCTACTTCGTGTGTAGGTGCCACCTTGCCTTCTTCATGCCCTGTGGATATTGGGGCTCAGGGAACTGGTGCAAAAATGATACACTGCTATTGCTGTAAGTAATAAACTGTCCCTTGTCTCTGACCCAAGAATATCATGTCTTATATCAGCATACATGAAAATGCAGCAGGCTAACTTCTTACCCTGCAAGTATTATAAAATCCCAGACTCTTCACGGTTCTTGGCAGGCACGAGATAGGACCAAGCCTCGAGATATAAGGGGCTGGGTAGTGTCTGGACCAGCAGCAAAGATGACTGAGCTTAGATTGAGGGACCTGGGCTCAGTCAAGGATGGTCCAACAGGTGGGGCAGAGCTGAGCCTAAAGTGTGGGGCTCAAGGGACTCCATTTGAAGGGAAAGGAGGGAAGAAGAGACTAGAAATCAAGACACCCATATAGGCACCAGATAATTGGCTCTAAAAGAGATGCCTGGGACCTAATAGGTCATTTAGCCCATTGATTCTCAATATTGCCTGTACATTTGAATGATCTGAAGAACTTTCAAAAAATACCACTGCTTGGGCCCCAACCTCAGAGATTTTGATCTCATTGACAGCAGAATGGGGCTGGTTACTAGCTCATTAGTTTATCCTAATATTCAGCTAGATTTGAGAGCGACTGATCTCTCCCAACTGTGTCCTGTAAGGAAACAGGCTCAGAACACTGAAGTGATGTACATGATTGAAGGTCTGCTCTCTTTACATTTTACTAGGCTGAATTCTTTGATCCCCAGACTTTGTGCCTGGCTCAAGCCCTCAGAGCTGAGGGGGTTGCTTTATGAAGCTCAAGACCTAGACTCAGCTCTGGCCAGAGTCTCACCTGGAACTTGACTAACAGAGGTTCTCTCTCCAGATACCCAGAGGGAGGGCTTCAGCTTTATCTTATCCAGTAGGAGTCTGGGTTGCTAAGCAACCAGACATTTCCAGGCAGCTGCTGCTCTGAGGTGGTGCTTTGCATGTTAAGTTTCCTGGGGTAGCTTCTGGAGACTCTCGAGAGCTCTGAGTCAAGATGGGAGCTATGTGTGTGAGCGTGTGGGGTCCCCTCCCCTTTACCTTGTCTTGCCTCTTCCACATCAAAGATTCTGGTGCCTCACAAGATTTGGCATTAAGAGAGTCAGGGCTTTTTTCTTCTGCCTGGTGGCCAGGAGCTTATCTTGAAGGAGGTGGGGGTGGGTTATAGCCTAAAGGTCCCTTAAGTTTTTTAAAATTTGGAAATAATTTCAAACTTATAGAAAAGTTACAAGAATAAGAACAGTACCAATTACATCCAGATTCCTCTATTTTTAACATTAAACTGTTTGCTTTATTCTCTCTCTCTCTCTCTCTCTGTGTGTGTGTGTGTGTGTGTGTGTGTGTGTGTAATATCTTTTCTTAACCATATGAAAATATGTTGGATACATCATGGCCTGTTACCCTGAAATATTTCAGTGTGTATTTCCCCCAAATAGGGGCATTTGCTTTTTCTTTCTTTTACAGATCCACAGGATACTTATCAACTTCAGTAATTTAATATTCATACAATATCTTTATCTAATTCATTGTTTGTATTCCAATTTTGTCACTTAACCCAATGATGACCTTCAGGACATGTTTTCCCTCCAGCGCAGGCAGGATCCAATCTAGGACACTGTGTTACATTTTATTGTCTTGTCTCTTTAGTGTCCTTTAATCTAGAACATTTCCACAGCCTTTCTTCGTCTTTTATAACATTGACATTTTATAACATTTTTGAGTATAGAACCATCCCCCCACCTTTCTTTAAAGGATGTTTCTCATGTTGGATATATTTTATACTTCCTAATCTTCAGATTTGAGCTGTGCATTCCAGGCCAGAGCAGTCCTTCAGTGGCGTTGTGTCCTTCTCAGTGTGTCATATCTGAAGTCATACAGTATCAACCTGGCATTTATTTTTTGCTATTGTATAGTTACTATTTTATCATTTGGAACTAATAAACAATCCATGGGGAAACATTTGAAGTCCATGCAAGCATCAGAATTTCCCCCTAGTTTTAGCATCCTACTGATAATTCTTGCCTGAACCAATCTTTACTCTGATGGTTTCAAAATGATGATTTTCCAATCCAGCACTCTGAGGACCCTTTTTAGAAGACTCTGAAAGGGACTTCCTGGCAAGATTCACTTCTGACCTTGGAAGCCAATTCAAGGCTGCTGAAAATGCTCCCTGATTACCCATCTCCAGGAGGGGCTGCATACACTGCCTGCCCCTAAGTTTCTCTCCCCTCCAAGTGCACTGCACCTTCCTGATTTGGGTTTTCAACCTCTAGGGTAGGATCTCTGTAATCAGTGGCATTAGTACAGTGTTTCTGGGTTTTGGGGACAATCCATCCTTGTATTTATTCTTTCAGATAATTAACAAGTATTTGAATGTCTATTATTATCATGCACTGTACTAGGTGCTGGGGAAAGTAGGAAATAAGACAGGCACTGAGCCTACCATCAAGAGGCTTAAAGTTGAGTGGGGAAGACATTGTACTGACTGACATTGTACATATAATTAAATTACAGGTGGAAACCTGCCCAGAACGGAGTGGGCAGGGGTGTGAGACTATTTGCTCTCAGGGATGTGCTGTCAAGCTCAAACATCTCTTACCTGAGTTTCCAGTAAAGTTTCTCTCATTTAAAAGGACATGACTTTAGTATACCTAGTGTGAATTCAGTTCAATTCAATTCAATCCAACTCAATTCTATTCAATTCAATTTAATACAAGATTCTTGATATTTTTCATGTTGTGTCCAGCAGGAAGCCTATATTTGTTAGATTAGTTAGGCTGCAAGTGATAGAAAACTGACAGTTTCTCTCATGTAAAAGGAATATAGAGATCGAGAGTCCAGGGCTCATTCAGCCGGCCACAAAGTGATCAGGAACCTAGGCTGATATCTTGCTGCTCTCATGTCCTCAGCATGTGGTTTTCAACTCATGGTTCAGTATGGTTGCCTGAGATCCAGCCATCTTATCTGTATTTTAGTAGAAGAAGGGAAGAAGGGATGAAGACCAATCCTCCCTTTCTTTAAGGATACTTCCAGGAAGTTGCATATGACCCTTCTACTTAAATCCCATTGGCAGAATTCAGTCATATGATCAGACCTATCTACAAGGGAGAATGGAAAATGTTATTATTCCAGGCATCTTGTGGGGAGCTAAAATTTGGAGGTTTCATTACTAAGGAAGAATAGGAGAATGCATATTGGGAGACATCTAAAAGGCTCTAACAAAAGACATGCAAGCTATCTTTTCTAAATTTCTTTTACAGTTGTTCCTGAAGTATTCAGGAAACACATTTTAAAAATAGATGCTACCTATCTTTGGAAAAATGAAGTTCAAAGTTCAAAATCCAGGGACTAGGTGCTGAGAAAAAAGAATGTTTTCTGTGTATATGTAGCTGGTGACTTTTAGAAATACCCAGAGGCTTCAAACAATCATCCATCTCTCCATCCATCTATCCAGTCAACACATTTATTGAGTATCTGCTACATGCCAGACACTGTTCTCATAGCTGAGGAAATGGATATGAATAAGATAGTCCTCATACTTATGGAACTCATGATCTGGTGGAGGAAAATGGTAGGTAAATTAGTTATTTCAGGTGATAAATGCTATAGTAGAGATAATCATTCATTTATTTTTTCATTCAACAAATACTTATTGAATACCTCTATACACTGAGGTTACAAAAATGAAAAGTCAAGTTTTCTACCAGAGAAATTAAAACACAGGGCGATAAGAAGGTCTAATGAGGTATGGGTAAGGACAATGGGAACATATGGAGGAAAGCTTAAGTCTGCTTGGCAAGTCAGAAAATGTTTCTTAGAGGAGGTAGCTCCTGAGCTGAAACATGAAGGAAGCATAGAACTTTTCCAGTACAACCTTGGGCCTCCTTCTTCTTCCATCAAGCACTGAGGGAGTTAAACTCCTTTTTTTCTTTAATGCTCTTATGTAATTCAATATGTCATGGTTGGCTGGTATTTGCCAACCATCTATACTGAAGACTTTTGAATAATTCTCTCTGCTACCCAGTTGGGTGCACAAAGATATTTACTTGGTAATATTTCTTGTGCGAGTGGGTAATGGGAGATGTTTACGACTTTTCTTGGTTTTAAGTAGAGTTGTATGGCAATATTTTAATCCTATCTTGGTGCTGGAGGGCCTGACAAATGCATTTCCACCATGGTAAGGGACTGGAAACCAAAAGCGACTGTGTCTCAAATGAAATGAAGAGTCTGACAAAATACATCCTATCAGTGGAATGAAATTAGAGATCTTTCAAAATGCATTTGTCCTCTAAATAACCATCCATATGTTTTATGTTTCGGTGTAAATAGACGTTCATCAATTTATCACAATTGCGCTGCCAGAGACCCAGCAATCTGAAACAGAATTTTAAAGATCCTTCTTGAGCAATAACCTAGGAAGACTGTGGTGGGGAGGTGGTTTTTCTTGTTTCTTTTTTCTTCTCTTTTCTTCTTTTGATTTCTTTCGGCTCCCTTTTGAGCCCACAGTTCATTACTAAAGAGAAGCGAAACATCTATTTAAAATCAATCCAATAATACTATGTTCCAAAGCATTAATACCTGCCTGCAATCAGCTCCTTGCAGAGAGTGTTGTTTGCTTCCTCAGCCTTCCCTCTTCAGGTGTGGCCTGTGGGGGGATGCTGGGTTTGCGACCCCTGGGTGCCTGAGGCGTGGGCTTTCTCTGGCCCTGTAGCTCCCTTACTGCTGGGGAGAGTGGACTTGGGTCAGGCCTAAGAGGGAGAATGGGTGGGGAGGCTCACTGAGAGCTCTCCCACCGTCGCTGGGCCACAGTCTTTCCTCATTTGTATGGGGAGTGGGCCACAGGCAGCCAATGGGAAATTCTGAGGAGGAGAAGTAGGAGCCTGGCATCTATGAGCCTCAGTGGTGGGCATTTCAGTCTGACTGTTTCTGAGCAGGGAACAGGCTGCTAAAACAATTGCTATCTTGTCAAACATTCTGTCCAATGAAGAAAATTAATAGAGTAACTTTGCAGACAAAAGCACATTTTGACCAAAGCCCCAAACTATGCATTTAAATAAACCCTGGAATTAATGCTGTGATTAGCATTAATATTTGCCAAGGGCATAAATTCATTATTTAAAAAGCAGTTTAAGAGCCAAGCCAACCAAAGCTGCCCTGGAGGAAGGAAGAAAAATGTGGAATGTAAATCAGGTTTTCATGAGGGCGGTTACAGTCCTGATGCAGGGTGGATGGCCGACCTCCTCTTGGGAGGTCAGCTCCCTGAGCCTCTGTTATGTGGTGCTCTAAGCTCTGCTCCTAAGCTCTGATGGAAGGATGGGACAAGGGCATGGAAGGGGACAGTAAGGAAAGTCAGGTCCAGAATCTCTAGGAACTCAGGCTCCAGATTTAAGTTCCAAGATGGAGAAGAAGAGAGACAAATGTGCCAGAGAGGAAATATATGGAAGGAAACATAAATTTCTATACACAGGACTCTCTGAATCCTGGCATTAAACTCTTCACTCCATCTCCACTCTCTGTGTTTACCTGCCCACATCTCAGCACCCTTCCTCCTGTTAGCCAGAGCAAAGCTCTCAGCTGGACAGATCTCAGAGCTTCAAACTCCGTCAGCTCACTGTGAAAAATTCATTCCTATTCTCAGGGGCCCAAACATACAGAATTCGTTTATGATATTTGTAGCACATCACCATTAGCCTTAACTCACTATGGTATCTTTATTTCTTAGGTATCTGAACTGCCCATAAGACAAATTTTTTTGAAGGAAAGGAGTTGGTCTTTTCATCTTTACAACCCAAGCCCCTAGCACAGTGCCTGCTCAGGATGTTTTGACTCTACTCTTTGGACCCCACAGTAAAGGTACTTTGTTAGGTGTCACACAATGAGTTTTGACACCATCAATCAATTTGAGAGTTGTTGATACCCTTGTGTGATGAGCAATTTGTTTTTGGCTTTTTCAGTGGGTTGGAGAGATAGTATAACATCTTTCATAGTGTTCAGAGGACATCAAAGAATTAGCTTCAAAATCTAACAGACCAGTCTTGGCCCACAGAGTAAGCCTGGAATATCTTAGGAAGAATGCTTACAGTTTTCTCATAGATTAGCTATAAAACGTTTAGCCAAATCATAATGAATATCTGTGGTTGAAATAATCAACACAGAATAAAACTGACAGCAACTAAAATGACACATGTTTTATTGGTAGGGATCCATATGGTACAGTTTAGATATACAAAATTGGATTCAAGCAAACGGGGCTTGTTCAAAATAGTGGTAAAGGAAACTTCTTAATGGTAGAAATAATAACTAATCATTATTTGATATGGATAAACTTTATCAATGATCAATATTTGTTTAAAAAGTTATGTGGAAAATAATTCTGATAAAAATTAATTTTGTTAAAAGGAAACAGGTAGGGGAAAATGGAAATGATTTAAGGGTAGCAGTATATAAAATAGAATTTAAATCAACTCAGTGGAGTTCATAAATGAAAAGACTTGCTCTCTGGAAGAAAGTACATTAATGTTGGTATAATTCTGAGTAAAATGTATAATATGTATTGGTAAACATGGAGAAAAATGTCTCTGGAGTCAGGGGTAAAGCTGTAGGTCAAAGGATAGGGTAAAAACAGTGAGGTCCAAAAGTTCTGTATTTTTCCTGGCATGCACTCAAAAGAAATGTAAGTAAGCATTTTCTTTACTACAAAAAACATAATTAAAAAATTGTTTTTCTTTTTATCTCATCCTCTTTTTTTTTTTTTTTTTTTTTTTTTGCAGTATGCGGGCCTCTCACTGTCGTGGCCTCTCCCGTTGCGGAGCACAGGCTCCAGACGCGCAGGCTCAGTGGCCATGGCTCACGGGCCCAGCCGCTCCACAGCATGTGGGATCTTCCCGGACCGGGGCACGAACCCGTGTCCCCTGCATTGGCAGGCAAGCTCTCAACCACTGCGCCACCAGGGAAGCCCTCATCCTCTTTTTTAAAAAAGGAAACTGAATAGGTAATAAAAATAGTACAAAGATATATAGGCAAAGTCATTCTCCTTCCCACTTCTGACCCCACAGTCCCCGATGTCAGTCTCCCCAAAGACTATTTACCAGTTGGTTCCTTGTCTTTCCAGAGAAAATTGACACTAATGCATTTTAAACATTTTTTCTCTATAACCCGGAGTAAGACATATACTTCCCATCATAACCCACTATACAATTATATAACTGTAACAAAGTCGCACAAAACAATTTTTACCTTTACCATATATGATATAGAAAAACATAATAAGGAATATCAAATATGATTTCATCAGTATTTAAATAAAACATTAAAAAACCCCAAATGAAACATGCAAGCATGAAAGAACACTCGTTACAAATCACTAAATTGATTTTGTAACTCACAAATGCTTGCCACCCAATTTGTATTTACTGTACGTTCAAGTATGTATTGACATAACTGACTTTTTAAAAAAACACAAATTGTAGAATATTATACAGACTGTTCTGCATTTTGCCTTTTGCACTAAACATTTTGGAGATTGTTATATATAATACATATAGGTTTGCCTGTTCTTCTTAATGGCTATATTCATAGTCCATTATACCAGAATTTACATAATCAGTTTCTCACTGATGCACATTTAGATGTTCTTTCTATTGCTACTATAGATAGCACTGCAGTGAACATCCTTGTGTATCCTATCTATCAGATATAGTTTTAGAGGTGGAATTTAAAATTTTGACACATACTGCTAAGTTGCCCTCCTAACAGGTTGTACTGTTTGGAACTCCCAACAATAATCCATTAGAGTGCCTGTTTCTCCAATCAATGCATTATCAAACTATTGCTCTATGCCTATGTAATAGGCAAACAAACGAAATCTCATTGTGATTTCAATTTGCATTTCTTCTAATATAAGTGACATATATCTTTCACATGATTAAAAGCCAGTTGTATTCATTTTCCTGTAATGATGTTTTCAAAAAAATTTGTTTCTTTTGGGGTTTTTGGCTTTTTCCGATTGATATCTTTAAAACTCTTTATGTATGTGATGAAAATTAACTCTTTGTCATGTTTTTGCAATACTTTTTTTATTGCTTGCTTTCAACTTGATTTATGATATTTTTGTCATGAAGACATTTTAAATTTTGTATAACCAGATTTATTCACTTTTTTATGTGTTCTGGGTTTAGTGATTTGCTTAAAGAAGTCCTTTCCACAAAATTATGTAATTTGCTCTTACGGTTTATAATTTGCAAAATTATGTAGTTCTCTTATGGTTTAAGTTTTTACCTTTAGAAATTTTATCCATCTGGAATTAATTTTGGCATGAGGAAATGGATGGCCCAGCCAGTTATCCCAAACCATTTATTGACTAATGTATATTTTTCCTATTGTATTGAAAACCTCTCTCCACATAAACCAAATTTTTGTATATGTTTCGGTTTACTCCTGGTTTTTCTATTTGCTTTCATTCATCTGGCTATTAATTTTTGAGCCAGTGTAAGACTATTTTAATTACAATGACTTTATATTTTAATATCTGATATGGCTAATACGTCCCCCATACTCTTCTTTATCATTCATAGCGTGGCTTTTCTCGCATTTTATTTTTTGATATGAATGTTAGAGTCCCGTCCTCCCTCCTGCCCCTCCCCTAATTGTTTTCTTTTGGTATTGATCATGTTAAATTTATCGATCAAAGTAGGAGGATGGACATCTTTGTAAGGAATCTTTCTATTCAAGAAAAGGGAACATCTTTCTATTTATTTAAACCTTTTACTTTCCATTAGATGATTATTTAAGTTTACTTCATATGGATCTTACAGATTGCTTCTTAAGTTTTTACTAGAAATTTTTTCCTTTGGATTACAATTCTAAATGGTATCTTTTCTTTCATTAAATCTTCTGGTTGACTGTTGTTTCTAGAAAACCTATTGATTTTTAAAACTTAATTTTATAAAGTTATTTCAATCTTATTGTTGGGGTACTTTTTTAGTTGATTCTCTTCAGTTTTCCAGACATACAATCACAATATCTGCAAATACTAATAATTTCCCTCTTCTTGTCTAATTTTTACCTTGTTTCTTGTGGTTTCAGAGGGGCCTTGTTATGAGATGTTTCTCTGGCCTGACTTGGAGGATGGTCAGGCACCTGTGTCAGCAGCTTTGACCTCTGAACCTCTAGTTAGAGGTGGCAGAGTGAAGGAGGAGTCAGCAAGGTCTCTGTCTCCACACTGCTGGATTCACATTCCAGCTCCACCATTTATGGTCACACACACAGCAATGTGTGTGACCTGGGACACACTTAACCTTACTTAACCTTTCCGTGGCTCAGTTTCTCATCTATAAAATAATAGGATCCACCTCACAGGGTGGTTAGGAGGACTAAGTTAGTGCACATAAAAGTACTTAGTACTGTGTGGTCGGCACATGGAAAGCATTAAAAAATATCTGTTGATATTGTCATTAGAGCCAATAGTCACGGACACTTCTAGCAGGGCTTCGCTCTACAAAAATCTGTAATGTATTCACTGGATCTTTAAACATTTAAGAACCACCTTCAAACTCTTCAGGCTTTTTCCTTCATTAAAACTTGTTCTCTATAAAGAATCTAAGGCTGATAAGTTTATTTAAATAAAAGCATGCATGACTGTGGGGTCTTAAAGTAGTAGCCTCTTTTCTGTAAGGACTGTCTTTTGACTGCAGACAGAACCTGAAGATACGAAGCAGCCCAGAAGGACCACCTCGCATGAGAAGGCAGTTGACATCAGAGTTGATGGCCATTCTTTAATGCAACAGCTGTTAATGATCAGGTGCACTCAGTGACACAAAGATCAATAAGACCATTTCCTGTCACTGAGGGACACACAGTCTAACATGTGAGATAGCTCATGCAGCTAACTAGGACTTGTTTTGTAGGTGTCTCAGTTTGTCTAGACAGTTTTGGAGGACCTGCTAAACAAACCCTTAGGAATCTCTTTCTATGAGGCACTGATGAGGTTGGGGGACTCATCCTGAGGCAAGAGTGGAGGTATGACAGCTTCATCCTAGGCGGGAGGTGGGGGATCATTTTAAGTGTCTATCACTCAACAGTTAGCTGCTATTAATTGAGTTCTTGTTACGGACCGGACACCTTAGATATGTTCGTATTATCTCCTTTCATCCTCTCCACAGCTCTTAGAGGAATGCATTATGGGCTTCGTTGCACAGATAAAAACAGAGGTTGGAGGAGATGAAGGACTTGCCTCAGGCTAACCAAGCAGTGAATGGCAGGATTGGGATTTGAACTGCTGTCTGTCTGTCTGCTGCCATCAGCAGCGCTTTATCCTGGTTGTCCTCTGATTTAGCTCACATGGGCTCATGTTGGGGCTCCACGCGAGGGGGTGAGGGGGCTGAACTAGTGAGGAAGTAAGAACTGGAAGAATTCATTGGTTAAAATCTCTGGGACATGGATGCTTAACTCAACCATGTTGAGTTAGGTTGCCCGGCAGGGTTACGTAGGTTGTTTACTGCACAAGGGCACTCATCTGGGGGCTGAAATCCAGACTGAGCTCCACTTCCCAGAGGCAGCTTGGTGAGGGCTGCGTGTGTCAGAGGAAGGAGTGCCTTTTTCCAGTTCCTGCGATGGCGACTATAGGCTAACTCCAGCCCTGACTCACGTGGCAGCACAAAAGGGAGTTATCAGTATTTTCCTCACTTGGAGTGGCCTCTGGAGCACAGAAATGGCAGTGCCCCGGGCCATGGATCCGGCAGCTTTCAGGTCTGTCTAGGTCTGTCTATTCTGCTCCAGGCTTTTTTTGTGTGTGTGTGCTATGCGGGCCTCTCACTGCTGTGGCCTCTCCCGTTGCGGAGCACAGGCTCCGGACGCGCAGGCTCAGCGGCCATGGCTCACGGGCCCAGCCGCTCCGCGGCATGTGGGATCTTCCCGGCCCGGGGCACGAACCCGTGTCCCCTGCATCAGCAGGCGGACTCCCAACCACTGCGCCACCAGGGAAGCCCCTGCTCCAGGTTTTTTAAATGAACTCACTGGTTCTTGATGCCCCGCTGTGGGCACCCTCGCTCCATATCTGGAACTGGCTGGTTTGTAGTCCATCCTCTTCTCCACTATTCTGCATCTCCAGTCTTTCTATTTTCTCTACCTGGAACAGAGTCAGGTTTTGTGGGACCTGAAGCTTGTTTTTTAGACCCTCTTTTGGAAAAGAATGTCACACGTGGAATACAGAGTCAGGTGCAGAGCCTGGGAAGGGGCCCCGGGCAAGTGAGAAGGCCCTAAAGCGGATGCTTCATAGCCTCCCTCTAAATCTGCCTGTTTTCACCACACCCTTCGCTCACCCTTTCACTTGGGCCTTGTCTCTTGTCTCCGCCTGGTCCTTTGGATGGACCTGGCCTAGACTTTGGCCTTCAGTGTTCTGCCAGCACATGACGCTCAGTCTCGGTGCCCCACTCCCACCCACAGCCACCTGGGGAAGAGCAGCTCCTCCCCCAGCTTGTGTGCAGTCCTCTCCATCCTGACCTGCCTCCATGTGGCCCCGGCCTGCAGGGGGAGGCAACAGGCTGGACCAGGGACGTGTGGAAGGACAACTGGCTTTGGTAGCTTCACAGACTAGGGGTGGCCTTGGGGCGGGGGGGTATTGCCAGCAAGAGGAGACATCACCACCATGAGCCAGAGAAGGAGGGAAATGGAAGATACCAGAAGTCAGCGCTGGGAACACCCCCCGCTCCCCCCACCTCCTGTGCCCCCCCCCCCCCACACACACTGGTTGGGAATAAACTCAAGGCTCTGACCTTACTTGGGGCAGATGGGAAACAAGCCAGAGAAGCCTGCTGGGCGGTCGTGGGAGAAGCATGGGTTACACACAAGTTCACGGAATGAACCCAGGGAGTGGGAGTTTAGAGGAGGGAAGCCATGAGGATGCCAGGGTGCTGAAGGCTTCCCAGAGGTGACCTGAGAACTTGGCTTTGAAGGGTAGGAAGGTGTCTTTCAGGCAGTGAGAAAACGAGGGCAGGTGTCAGCTCAGCGTCACCTCGGGAGGAGGTGAATGGGACCGGCGAACCTACTTCAACTTTTCAAGGAAAGCCCAGTGGCAGCCTGGGCACAAGCAAACGTGTCCCGTCCTCCCCGCCCTGGGCGGTGGGTGGCTCCGGTCGGTCGCGGGGAAGCATCCACGTGGCCCCGGGGCAGCCGGTGGCAGACGGGGTCCTGGAGCCCGGCTTTCAGACCCAGCTGGTTAAGGCCCCAGGAGGTCCCCGGGGAAGTTGGTACATCAGCATGAGATCATGAAACGCTTTCATTCACAGACACCCTGGATAACCACCAAAGAGCGAGCTAGCAAGGGAGGGAGCATTTTTTAAGTTTAAAGGAAAAAAGGTGGGCAAACCAGAAGGGCTCTGACAAGCTAATGAGGGCAGACGCAATTACAGAGCTGTCAGCGGTGCAGAGATTTAAGGCAGCTCAGCCTGCGCGCCGCTGCTGCTCCGGGAGGACAAAGGGAGCCGCCTGCCGGGCGAAGGCAGCGCCCCCGCGCCCCGCGGGAGGCCGAGGCCGCGGCGCGCTGCGGGCAGGGTCTCGGTCGGCCGGGAGCGGGCGGCGGCGGCGGCGCTCGGGGAGGGCGCCCGGAACCCCGAGTCCGCGGCCGGGGCAAGCGAGTCGTCGCCTGCGAGCAGGGCGGGGCCGCAGGGCTGTCTCCCGGCCGGTGTGCGTGTGTTGATCCCCTAGTGCAGCTGACCGGCCACCTGTCCCAGGAGAGGCTCACAGCGCGGGTCGCCACGTTACCACCTGGAAATGAGAATTTTTAGGTAACCTTCAAAACCCGTGCACTACCTTTTTTATTTTTAAATTTTTTTCTAATTTTTAATTTTATTTTTTTCACATCTTTACTGGAGTATAATTGCTTTACAATGGTGTGTTACTTTCTGCTTTGTAACAAAGTGAATCAGCTATACGTATACATATATCCCCATATCTCCTCCCTTTTGCGTCTCCCTCCCACTGCCTCTATCCCACTCCTCTAGGTGAACACAAAGCACCGAGCTGATCTCCCTGTGCTATGCGGCTGCTTCCCACTAGCTATCTATTTTACATTTGGTAGTGTATATATGTCCATGCCACTCTCTCACTTCGTCCCAGCTTACCCTTCCCCCTCTCCGTGTCCTCAAGTCCATTCTCTACGTCTCAGTCTTTATTCCTGTCCTGCCCCTAGGTTCTTCATAACCATTTTTTTTAGATTCCATATATATGTGTTAGCGTACGGTATTTGTTTTTCCCTTTCTGACTTACTTCGCTCTGTATGACAGACTCTAGGTCCATCCACCTCAGTACAAATAACTCAATTTCACTTCTTTTTATGGCTGAGTAATATTCCATTGTGTGTATGTGCCACATCTTCTTTATCCATTCATCTGTTGATGGACACTTAGGTTGCTTCCATATCGTGGCTATTGTAAATACTGTGCACTACCTTTTAACATGACCTGCAACGTTGCTTTATTTTCTTTCGTTTTGAGTTCCCTGTCTCGCCCTTTTATTTTTGTCATGATTGCATAAGAAAACTGAACTTTTGATAGCCCAAGGGAAAAGAAAACCACAGAATCTAGAGTCCAACAGACTTGGCTTCCTGGGCCAACCTGCTAGCCCTGGGACCTTGAAAGGGTCATTCAACTTTTTAGAGCCTTGGTTTCCTGATCTTAAAATGGGGAAAATAATAAAAACCACAACCCAGTTTTTTTTTTAATATACTTTTTATATTAGAATATATTTAGATTCATGGAAAAGTTGCTAAGATAGCACAGTTCCCAAATATCCTGCACCCAGTTCTTCCTATTACTATATCTTACATTATATGATCTATTTGTCACAATTAATGAACCAATACTGGTATAATATTATTAACCATAATTCATACTTGATTTAGATTTCTTTCGTCTTTATCTAAAGTCTTTTTTTCTGTTCTTCATATTTCTGATTCTATAGTTCATTTAGTTGTCATGTCTCATTTTGGCTGTGACAGTTTCTCAGACTTTGTTTTTGATGACCTTGACAGTTTTGATGAGTATGGATGAGGTATTTTGTAGGATGTCTCTCAACTGGGATTTGTCTGGTGTTTACTCTTGAATACTCTTGATGGGGTTTGGGGAGGAAGACCACATAGGTAAAGTACCTTTTTCATCACATCATATCAGGATACATACTATCACCATGGCTTATCATTGTTGATGTTGACCTTGATCACTTGGCTGAAGTTACTCCTGTAGAAATAAGTTGCTTTATACCCCTTTACCCCTTTCCATACTAAACACTTTGGAAAGAAGTTACTCTGCACAGCCCACACTTAAGGGGCAGGGGGTGATGTTACATCTCCCTGAGGGCAGAGTATCTACATAAATTACTTGGGATTCTTCTGCACTAAGGATTTTATTTCTTTTCTGCCATTTATTTATATCAGTATGAACTCATGGATATTTATTCTACATTTAGGTTCTAATCCAATACTACATGACTTATTTTATTGCTTAAATAGTTCCAGCTTTGGCCACTTAGGCTGTTGCTTTAGTTTTAATTGGATTGTTTGTTTACTTATTGTTGAATTTGAAGAGTTCTTTGCATATTTTGGATAGAAGTCATTTATGTGATATATGTTTTGCAAATATTTTCTCTGAGTCTGTGGGGTTTTTTTTTCCATTCTCTTAACAATGTCTTTTTTAGAGCAGAAGTTTTTTTCTTTAATGGAGTCCAGCATCACTGTTTTTCTTTCATAAATTGTGCTTTTGATGTCGTATCTAAAAACTCATCATCAAACCCAATATTATGTAGATTTTCTCCTATGTTTTCTTTTAGAAATTTTATAGTTTTACATTTTACATTTAGCTCTATGATTCATTTCAAGTTAATTTTTGTGTAAGGTGTAAGGTCTGTGTCTGGGTTCATATTTTGCATTATATTGAAAAGACTTCTTTCTCCATCAAATTCCTTTGCACCTTTGTCAAAACTCAGTTGACTATATTTGTGTGGGTCTATCTCTGGGCTCTTGCTTCTGCGTTCCACTGATCTATGTGTCTGTTCTTTCATCAATACCATGCTGTGTTGATTACTGTAGATTTGTAGTAAGTCTTAAAATCAGGCAGTGTGAGTCTTCCAACTTTGTTGTTCTTCCTCAGGATTATTTTGGATACTCTAGGTTTTTTGCTTTTCCATAGGAATTAGTCTGCTTGGGCTGCCATAATAAAACACCACAGACTGGGTGGCTTAAACAACAGAAATTAATTTTCCCACAGTTCTGGATGCTGGAAGTCTGAGATCAGTGTGCCAGCATGGATGGATTCTAGTGCGAGCTCTCTCCTTGGTTTGTAGACCGCCTCCTTCTTACTGTGTCCTCATATGGTAGAAGAGAGCAAGACCTGGTGTTTCTTCTTATAAGGACACTAATCCTGTCAGACCAGGGTCCTACTCTGATGACCTTTTTTAACCTTAATTACTTTCACAAAAGCCCTGTCTCCAAATAGAGTCACATTGGGGGTTGGGACTTCAACATATGAATTTTGAGGGGGACACAATTCAGTCCACAGCACCACATAAACTTTACAAACAGTTTGTTACTATTTACAAAACAGTTTGCTGGGATTTTGATTGGGATTACACTGAATCTAGAGATCAAGTTGGAAAGGACTGAAATTGTTACAAAATCCAAGCTCAGTCTGTTCACTGTACAACAGTCCAATAGTCAGGAGACAACGTGTTGAGGCAAGGAATAGCGACTTTATTCAGAAAGCCGGGCATCTGAGAAGATGGCGGACTAGTGTCCTAGAGTACCATCTTATCAGGGTCTGGATGCTAGTTTCTTTTATAGAACAGAGAAGGGGAGGAGGTGAGGAAGTAAAGTAAAAAGGCCATAAGCCTTACAAAATATCTACTGATTTTGGCCAGCCTCAGGGAGGGGATGTGTTAATTTCTTCTTTTCTGCAGCCATTCACAGGTGGGCAGGGTCAGGGTGTTTCCCTGTGAGCTGAACAAAGACACTTTAGTTAACATTCAGGCAGAGGGGCAGGGTTCCCAAGGCAGGCCATTATGTATGCCTATAGCTATAGGCAGAATAAAAGCAGTGGAAACCAAAGGTCAAAGTAAAAGAAACAGGTCCAACATGGAGTCAGATTTTGTTCTTCCCTGTTACAAAATCTTACCAATACTGAGTCTTTTAATTCATCAACATGAATATCTTTCCATTTATTTAGATCTTCTTTGATTTATTTCATCAATGTTTCGTATTTTTCCACATACAGATCCTATGCCTATATCGTTAGATTTATACCTAGGTGCTATTGTAAATGGTATTTTAAAAAAATTCCAATTCCAATTTTCATTGCCAGTAAATAGGAAAGCATTTGACTTTTGTATATTGAACTTGTGTCCTGAGACCTTGCTGTACTTGTTATTAGTTCCAGATTTTTTGTTTTGTAGATTTTTGGATTTTCTACACAGACTATCATGTTATCTGTGAATAAAGACAGTTTTCTTTCTTTCACATCTGTATACTTTTTGTTTTCTTTTCTTATCTTATTGTATTAGCTAAGACTTCCAGTATGATGTTGAATAAGAGTGGTGAGAGAGGACATCCTTCACTTGTTACTAATTTTAGAGGGAAAGTGTTCAGTCTTTTGCCATTAACTCTGGGTAGCTCTAAGTTTTTATAGGTGTTCTTTATAAAGTTGAGGAAGTTCCTATTAATTTCTAGTTTGCTGAGAGATTTTTCATGATTGGGTGTTGGATTTTGTCAAATCCTTTTCTGCATCAATTGTTGTGATCATATGATTTTTTTTCTTCAGCTTGCTAATATGGTGGGTTACATTGGTTGATTTTTGAATGCTGAACCAGCCTTGCATACATGAAATAAATCTCACTTGGTTGTGATGTGTAATTCTTTTTTATAAATTGTTGGATTTGATTTGCTAATATTTTGTTGAGGATTTTTGTGGCTATGTTCATCAGAGGCATTGGCCGTAATTTTCCTTTCTTGTAGTGTCTTTAACTGGTTTTAGCGTTAGGATAATTCTAACCTAATAGAATAAGTTAGGATGTGTTCCCTCTGCTTCCATTTTCTGGAAAAGATTGTGGAAAATTGGTGTTATTTCTTTCTTAAAAGTTTCATAGAATTCATCAGATTCTGGGCCTGGTGCTTTGGGTCTGCTAGATCTATAGTCATGGCTTCTCTAAGTTATCTTTTTTCATAAATGATTACACTCTGTATGTGTGTGTTTCCCATTTTATTCTTCCTGATATATGGTTGAAGATACAGAATAACCTGAAATAATTCCAGGAAGGTAACAGTCACTATTCATTTGGCTCCATCTGCCACATTAATTCTGATCAGATATGAACCCTCTGAATAGACAGCAGGTGTCAGATAGAAACCAATGTTTTGTGTGTTTGTTTTGCTTTTCGCTTCCCCATCATATTTACAGGGTTACGAGTCTAAAGATAATGCCCAGTGGAATTACAGAAGTGTGTTCCTCAGATGGGTCCAAGAAAAGACATTGATTTTCCATTTGTTCAGCGTTTTCTTATTGTAAAGGTGAGTGACGACTTCCAAGCTTTTTACATGGCAGAGCTTAAACATGAAGTCTCCAACACAGTTTTTATGAGAAATCATACATGTGAAAACTCTTTGTAAACTGTAAAATATTATAGGGTCTTGGCTGGTTTAACAAGTGGGATTAGGTTAGGAGTAAGTGGGAGAGAGAAGGAAAGACAACCATGACCAGCTTCAAGAACATAATTTCAGGGCTTCCCTGGGGGTGCAGTGGTTGGGAGTCTGCCTGCCAATGCAGGGGACACAGGTTCGAGCCCTGGTCCGGGAGGATCCCACATGCCACAGAGCAACTTGGCCCGTGTGCCACAACTGCTGAGCCTGCGCTCTGGAGCCCGAGCTCCGCAGCAAGAGGGACCATCGTGATGAGAGGCCAGCACACCGTGGCGAGGAGTGGCCCCTGCTCGCCACAACTAGAGAGGGCCATGTGCAGCAGCAAAGACCCAATGCAGCCAAAAATAATAAATAAATTTATAAAAAAATAAGAATATAATTTCATTCAAATGGGAGATGGCAAAAATAGACATAAAGGAAGAAAGAAAGGAGAAAACTGAGATGAAGAGAAATATTTTTTCCCCTTCTGTACCTGCCCTGCTTTCTCTCCCCATCTCCATTCCATCAATCACTTCTCTGAGTTCCAGCAACTCAATCCTCTGGCATCTGCTAAGCAACCAGCCCTGGGTTCTGTCAGGCTGTCCATCTTCAGATGCTTGATGCCATTATAGTGGTTCTGAGCCCACAAGTGTTGCTTGGAAGGGCTGCAGAGGAGTCTCACGGCTGGCTGTGATCCTCCTCTCATGGAAGGCACAATTACAGAGCTCATCATCTCTGGCTGCCCACACATAAAAAGCATTTCCTTTACTAAGTTAGCTTGGGATATGAAATGAGACAACCTGCACTCCTTAAAAAAATGAAGGTGAATAAGTGATGTCAGTTCACGTAGAGAACAATCCCACTGCTCTCCCAGAGGAAGGGGCAGGCTGAGGCCAGCTGGAATCTCAGCTCCCCAGTTCTACAACTGAATAGCTTTGGTGTCTGACATAAAACACACAGAGGGATGCACTACCCTGGTGAAGAGGAAAGGGCACCAGCTGTGACTCTGATATTGGCTCAAATTCTAGCTTCTCTCTCATTATCTGTGTGGACTTGTGCAAGCTCCTTGATTTCATTGAGTCTCAGTACGCTAATTAAATAATAGCTAACCCTTAAACAGAACTTCCTATGTGTCAGACACTTAGGCTCTTTGCATATATCTCATTCAGTTCCTACAATAACCTTTTGAGGTGGGATAATATTATTCCCATCTTTCGGTTAAGGAAATTAAGGCTCAGTAAATGGGGAGAGGGGCAAAGATAAAATGTACCTCTCTGGCTCATTAGGATGATTATATGAAGGAGTTTATGTAAAATGCTTAACGGAGTGCCTGACACACAGTAAGTATGCAATATATAACAGTTATAAGAAAGCCTGACCCTATTTCTTTTCTTGAAAACTTTGATTTTTTCTCTGTGAAATTTAACATAGAAAAGTGAACAAAAGTGTCCAGATCAATTATTTATCACAAAATGAACACATGTAAAACAACCCTTGAGTTAAAAAAGGTGCCTAGCACCTCAGAAGTACCCCATAATCATTACCTTTCTTTGTCCCCAAAGGTACTAATCCCTTGACTTTTATGGAAATCATTACTTTCCTACTATTTTTACATTCCTAAACACTAGTTATGCACACTTTTTGAAATTTATGTAATAAATTATGCATTCTTTTGTGTCTGACTGTTTTGCTCAACATTGTTTGAGATTCATTCATTTTATTGCATGTAGCTGCAGTGAGTTTATTTTTAGTAAAGTTTTTTTTTTTTTCAACAAAGCGGTATATTGCTTTTTTTGTGTGAATATACTGCAGTCTTTATCCATCCTGCTATCCATAGGCATTTATGTAGTTTCCAGTTTGGGGCTGTTACAAATAGCGCTGCCATGAATTTTCTTATATGTGTTTCTTGGTGATTATGCCTGAAATTACTGAGTCATAGAGCATAGGTTTGTTAAACTTCAGTTTTTGAAAGTTGTACCATAAGCGTATGAGAGTTCCCTCTGCTCCACGTCTTCATCAACACTTTATATTGTCTACTTAAAAGCCATTTTAGTGAGTGTGTTATGGAATATCATTATAATTTTAATTTATATTTTCTTGTTACTAATGAAGTCGAGCATGTTTTTGTAAGTTTATGCCCTTTGGATATCCTATTTTGTGAAGTGCTTGTTCAAATTTCTTGTCCTTTATTCTATTGGGTTGTTTGTCTTTTTAATTTTAATTTATTTGTAGATATTCTTTAGATATTGAGTAAGGGGTCCTTTGGAAATAACCTGATATTTTCTCTGGCTGGTATTAAGATATTTTTGTGTGTGTTTAATTTTCAGAAGTTTATGAATGTTGTGCCTAGTTGTGAATTTATCCTGAATACGAATTCTTAAACCCATAATTTTGATGTCTTTCATCAGTTTTGGAAAATTCTTAGCCACTGTCTTTTCAACTTTTGCTTCTATCCTGTTTTCCATCTCTTCTCCTTTTGGGACTTTAATTAAATTCATATTGGACCTTCTCATTATATCTTCTATATCTCTTATTCTTTCCTTTGTATTTTTCATTCCTTTGTTTCCTGTTCCTTTCTGGAAATTTTCTTCATGAATTATCCTTTCTTCTTTGCTAATATGCTGTTTAACTTTCAGTTGGGTTGGATTGTAACTTTCAATTATTATAGTATTTTGTTCCAGAAATTCCGTCTTAAAGTTTCTAGTTCTTGGCCAAAATTTTTGATCTTATCTTTTATATTCTTGAACATAAGAAGCACAATTATTTAGCAGTTTAAGTGTGATAAAACTAATATCTGTAGCTTCTGTGGGCCTGATTTTATTGCTTGGTCCTCTTGCTAGTGTTGTCCATGTAGTCTTTTTCCTCATATGGCTGGTTATTTTTGATTGCGTGCTGGGTATTGTTTTGCAAAATTGCTTGTAGGAATACTTTGAGGTTGAAAATGTTATCTCTTTCCAAAAAAGATTTATTTTTGTTTCTGCTAGGTACTTGAGAGTACTAACAATTTGAGATTATCTCAGCTCAATTTTAGGGTCTGAAATTATTTGAAGTCCCTAGGAAGTTCTGTATTCTTTTGAGTCCCAACCCAAGAGAATTCATCAGGACTTTTCCTGTGCTGACCTCTGGACTAGGAACCTCTTTTTTTTTTTTTTTTTTTTGACCCCACAAGACAGTTAGAGGCATTTATCAGCTTATAGGTCACCCCCTCTGGAGTTAGCAAACATCCCAAGGGTTTTGAAAAGCAGCCCTAAATGCCAGTTCATCTCCCAGGGGTTCCATCATTTCCCCCAAATCCTGGAGCAGTAATTTTACCCTATTTTTTTGTTTGTTTATTTGTTTGTTTGTTTAGTTCTCTGATGCTTCAAGCAGATGTTCTCATATATTCCTCAGATTTTCAGTATCGTATTTGGTTCTAATGATATAGTTTGCCATTATCAGAACCTTAAGTCTCCCATCTTCACTTCTCAAATTTAAATTCACATGTCTTTCCCTTTTTCCCCTGTATACATTTATAAACCTACAGGTTACTTTAGTACTGTGATGTACCAGGTAAAATTTTAAAATGGATGATCTTCATTTTCTGGGTCTCACTACTTCAAATTTTGTCTTTCAGCACATTCAGATGTCCACACTTCTACCCCACTTCTACCATTCATTATCACTCACCTCTTATCAATCAACTCCACCTTTTTTCTTCTTATCAATAATCTTATCTCTTATCAATAAACTCCACCTCTTCCCTCAAGGTAACATGTCTATATAGGCTACCCTTATCACCAAAGCTCAATATGACCTTTGTTTCTTTTGAAGTCTTCCACCACTTTGTGGGTAATACAAGTTTAACAGTTAACCAGGTATATGTTAATTCATTCCTTAACATTTTTTGTGTGTGTGTGTTGTGAAGTCTTTGAGGGAAGGCACATATTATCTTCTTTATAATCTCCTCAGCTTCTAGTCCTGTACCTTGAACATGGTGGGTACTCAAAATATTTAATTGTTTGAGCATCTCAGGTATACCTTGCAAAAACTGTGCCATACCTAGGCCTTCATACCACAGCATAGCACAACATCATGTACATCATATCACAAGCATCCCTGTATTTGAAACGTTCTACTGCCTTCCCTGCTCACAGACCTAATCTGGGAGCCCCCACTGAAGGCATATACCCAGTCATGAGCCCCCTTTCCCTATTATAGCTGATTTGAGTGGGGTATATCCCTATCTAATCCCTCATCAGTTCTTCTGTCAAGATTTTAGATAGAGATATGGAGCTTGAAACTGAAATGCTTCAATCATAGCATATCTGTAAAAAGGTCATATAGATTCCATGTAAGAATCCAGAAAGAGGAAGTAAAAGTTATGGAGATAAAGAAACTGTGAGTAAGCAAAGGAAGCTGACCAATAAAGCAGAGGAAAAGAGATTTTATGCAAAAAGACTGAAAGAGTTGAGCGTACATGTGGCCTCTGAGGGTCAGCTTTTTTTCCTAGCAATTTCCAAGTATCTTCTCCCACAGTGCCTCAGTCTCTGTGTCTGTGATTTTAGGCCTTGCATCCATACCTGAGGTAAGTTGCATGGGCTTCTATTTCTGGTAACCAAAGCGCATGGACTAGAATAGTAGTATCTATATCCTTAATTCTATCAGTTTGGGTGCTTTTGGTTGCATGTAAGCCAAACCAGCTCTGGCTATCTTAAGCAAAACAGGGTGTATTGAAAAGACAAAAGGAGCCCAGAACCATCAAGTGGCTAGAGGATCAGGTGTGGCAGACACCTGATCAGGACAGGAACTGAGCAGCACTGGAGGACCAAGAATAGGAAGCTCAACAACTTCTTTTAGAAGGACTTGTCTGGCCAGAGCACTTCCACTCTTGCTGCTGGATACTTTGTGCCACCACTGGACTCCACTGCTAGATGCTGCTGCTGCCTTTGTGATGCAGTTCTCTTCATTCCTTTTTCATGTGTCATTTCTCTAAGACTGAAGCTACTGAATAGTAGTGTCTGATTGTCATGACTGACTGGGTGGGTCCCATGTTTTCACAATTATCAAAAGGCAGGGAGGGAAGGATATTGTTCCTTTGGGTTTGTAGTGGGAAGCAGGGCCCTGTTCCTGATAAGATGACACACAATGACGAGGAGGGGAGTCCTCCAAGAGGAGAAGGAGATTGGATATTATTGGACAACCAACAACGGCAAAGACAACATGAGTCTCTACAGGAAACATTCGGGTTAAGATGAATATACTAGAAACGTAAATCTTTATATAAGGTTGATGGGATGCAAAATGATTTTGTGGGGGAAAGAAATAAAGCAATAGATTTGGAACAGCCCCTTAAGGATGGGATATACAGCTAGCGTGTGCCTTTCCCCCTTTCCTCCTTCTTTATCCTTCCTGTCTGAAATATGGACATGATGTCTGGGACACCAATAGATGTACTGGAATCTTAAAAATGGAAGCCATGAAACAAAGATGGCTGAGTAGAAAGGAGCCCACGTGCCGCTACTAAGTAGACAGCGAGCTGCAACTAAGGAGTCCACCTGCCGCAACTAAGACCCAGCACAAACAAACAAATAAATAAATATTTTTAAAAAAACATGGCTAAGTAGAAAGATAAAAGGCTTCTGTGTCTTGATAATGAGGGAGGCAACATACCAGCCTCCACATTTCTTTTACACGAGTAAACCCATGTGTATTCAAGGCACTGTGGTCTGGTCTCTGTTTGTAGCAGCTGAACACAATTCCTAATAGATAGAGCCATTATTATTATTATCGTGATTGTTGTATTGGCCACCAGATTGAGTCTTTAGCAGCATGGCTATTGTTCCCTGATTTCAGAATTCCTGTCACTCCCTATGTTCTCCAAAAATAACTGAGAGGTGAACAGTAATTTTTTAACAAAAAAAAGCACTAAAATGAATTGGGTATAGATTTTTTAAAAGATTTTCACAATGCACTTTGAGAAACTAGGAGATTTCCTGGCATATAACTTGCTCTCCAGTAAGGGCTCTTCGCTACAAATAAAGAGGAACCCTGTTTTAAGAGCATATTACATCCATTCATTAGTGATAGTGATGTGGGGTGAAGGTAGAAACTGAAGCATGAAAATCCAAAACAGAGAGAATCGTAAGAGTAGTTTTGATTTTTGATTTTTTAGAATTTTGTATCATCATTTGAAAAAGATCTAAAAAACAAAATCAACTTGTGAATATTCAGCTTGGGGTAGGTCAATGTCTAGGTCCCTCTTCGTGGCATACCTCCGTCCGCACTGCTCAGTTCTTTCTCATTCCCTTTGCCTCTGGCATGGAGTGCAGACAGCATCTCTCTCACTCCAGCCATGTATAAACCAGAGAGGCTGTCTCCTTGTTGAGATCGTTCTATTCATTCCCTTTTGTTTTCTTTGTCAGAGGTGAGTGCTGGGGTGACGGTGACAAAAAACGAGGTAGAAGAGGCTGCAAGTGCTGAAGACCTAACTGACAAACTGTTTAAAGGTAATTAGGTGTTTTGTTTTCTTTTTTTCCACCTCTTGTTGGATTACAGGCTGCATTTAGGAATAAAATGAAACATGTTGGTAATATTGCATGGATGTTAAACAAAGGAATTAATTAAGGAGAGGAGGCGATAATAGCAAAGAAAACTTTAAAGGGTGGCTTAACACAGATTATGCACAAGGAAAGTGTTGACAATACAGAGTATACTCCAATTGGCAGCAATTATGGTGTTAGCCAGAACATTAATACAGGCAACAGAGGCTCTCAGAGACCAAAGTCTAAACCATGGGGAATGATACCATCTCATCTTTCCCAGGTAAAATTTTCTTATTTTCTCTTCGAAATAAGATTTCCAGCTCCCAGAGGGCAACGCACCACATCGTCATAAGCTAACCTACCCCCCCTTGTTATAACACCCAGCAGAGAACTTTAAATAACAACTGCTTAACAAGTGTTCCATAATGAGGTCTGCAAAGAAAGGAGCCAAGTGTTGCTAAGTCATTGACTATAAAGGGCACTAGTGGTGGTGGTGGAGTCTGAGCGGCCAGGTCCAGGGCCCTGCTGGGGGATGAGGTAGACAGCATGGCGCCATCTCGCCAGGCCAGAGCCAGAGCTGGGTTTTCTGCTCCCATACACATCCCTCCACTTGCCGGTATTTGGGGGGGACTTCCCAGCCTGAATTTAAGTGTCCACCCCTGGCATTCAGGCATGTCCAGATATTTTTGAAGGCAAAGAGAGAATGGGTCTCTGGAATGTTGTTTCTCTGAATAGCTGAGGAGCTCTGGGATAGAACAAGGTCAAGGAATACAGGAGCCAGAAACAATTTTGTCCAATCAACAGAGCCTTAGCCATTTGTGGGGAAAAGGAAGAGTGAGCCTTTCTGGGTGATAAAGAATAGAGGTGCATTTGGGATGCCCCAGATGCTGGTGATGTGTTGCAGGACACAGGGGCAGGTGGGGGACCACAGAAAACACTGCAGGCAGACTTCCTGCAGACCAGGAATGTTGTCCAGAAGAAACAACCACTCCAGCAGTCTCTCCTTTCCTTGTGGGTCAGCTTCTGCTTTCTTTTAACAGCTTATTCTTCAAAGAGCATGATAAACCTCTCTCCCTGTACTCAGCTTCTCTACCCCTCAGGGCTGCTCTTCACTCATAACTTCAAGTCCCATGGATACTGCTTTCTTCTTTCCATCTGAAGTTTCTCCACTCCTGCCTTCCCTACAGCTTATCTCAGAGGACCCGCTTGGGCCAGTTGAATCATCGTGCAGGATGGAACCTTCTTTGGTCATTATCTTCCTGCCGAGTCATGTCATGTTATGAGTCAGAAACCTGTTTGGTCTTGCAGATGGGATTTTGGTGTCTGAATCCTACCATTCATTCCTTCTCTACTCAGGGGTTCCCTGCTGAGGGAAGATACCAGAAAGAAAAAGAGCCAAATGGAAAACAAAGCACTATTTGTATGAAGCATTATCTTGTCTACCACACGATGGTAAAAATTGCCTTGGAAAATGTGGCTGAAGCTGAGGATGTTCAGTGAGGCTTCCAGCTTCTTCCCCCTGAGTCTGTCCAACCAGTCTTCTCAGGTGGAGAGGCTGGAATGGAGGATGGAAGAGGGAAGCCAGGCCTGACTCAAGGGCATGAGCCCTGCCAGGTGGGAAACATCCAGTATCATCTGAGAAGCTAGTCCTGCTTATGGAACCAACTAGTTGGAAGAAAGGAAGCAGAAGCGAAGAACACAAACATTGATCCTGACCATGAAATGTGACCCTCTTAGAGCCTCACTGTCTAACATGGGAGCCACTAGCCACATGTGGCCACTGAACACTTGAAAACATGGCAAGTGTGAAGTGAGATGTCTCGTTAAGTGTATAATACAAACTTGATTTTGAAGACTTAGTACAAAAGAATGTAAAGTACCGTATTAATATTTTGTATATTGCTTATTTGTTTAAATGATAATATTTTAGATATATTTGGTAAAATACATTAGTACAATTAATGTCACTTTGGCAAACCATGTGGAAGGAACTGCTTGTGGCTCCTTTGCTCAGAAGTGGACCCTGAGCTGGGCAGGCACCTGGCATCTTAGATTCTTCTCCATTATTATTATTATTATTATT
>NC_041229.1:19419451-19434646 GCF_002837175.3 Physeter macrocephalus | reverse complement strand
TTTGCGGTACGCGGGCCTCTCACTGTTGTGGCCTCTCCCGTTGCGGAGCACAGGCTCCGGACGCGCAGGCCCAGCGGCCATGGCTCACGGGCCCAGCTGCTCCGCGGCACGTGGGACCTTTCCGGACCGGGGCACGAACCCGCGTCCCCTGCATCGGCAGGCGGACTCTCAACCACTACGCCACCAGGGAAGCCCTCCATTACTTTAAAATAAAAGTTATTTTACTTGTTCATCTATTCAACAGACCTCTATTGAACTCCGGCTACGTGGTGGCACTCTTCTAGGCTCTGGGAATACAGTCTTGGGTAACACAAGAAGAATCTGATCTATGGAGTGGATGCTAGCAAGGGAAAAAAGGCAATAAACAAATAAGAAACCCAGTCTGCCTGTGCCATAGGGGATAGTGCTGTGAAGCAAAACAAGGCAAGTTAAGTTCACAGAGAGTACGTGGGAGGTGGGGTGCTATTTTAGAGGGTGGTGAGGGGAGGACCTCACTGACATTTAGCGGAGACTAGAAGACGGTGAGGGCGAGAGCCCTGAAGATACCGGGGGGAAGAGAAGACCCTACACAGTATGTTCAAGGACAAGGCAGGAAGGCAATGTGCATGGAGCATGGCGAGAGGGTAGGTGCAGGAGTGAGGGCCCTGGGTCATTTCCTCAGATTGATGGGGAGCCTTTGGAGGGATTGGAGCAGAGCAGTGATGTTATCTGTCTGGGTCTTAAAAGGATAAGTCTGGACACTTATTGAGAATAAAGTGGGCAGGCAGAGCCAGAAGCAGAGAGCCCAGTTACAAAGTTATTACAATAATCTGGGAGAGAGACAGGGAGGCCTTAGGCTAGGGCGGTAACAGTGACGGATAGGTCTTGGAGGCAGAGCTAAAAGGATTTGCTGATGGATTGGATGTGGGGTGTGGGGGAGGGCCGGAGTCAAGGATGACTCCAAGGGTCCTGGCCTGAGCAATTAGAAGGGTGCAGCTGCCCTCAGCTGAGATGGGAAGAGTGGGAGGACCAGGCTTAGTCAGGAAAGACGGGGGTCACTTTGGGAGCCGAGTGTGAGATCTCCAGCAGACGAGGAGACGAAGGGGGATGGCAAATAGGCAGTTGGCTATATGAATCTGGAGTTTTGAGAACAGGTCAGGGCGTGAGAAATCAATTTCTCAAACCTCAAGGAACAAGCGAGAGTCATAACATAGAGATAATATCTGAAGCCCTCAGAGATTACCTGAGGAGTGTGTATAGCTGGAAAAGAGAAGGCTGCAGCCTGGGACCCCTTCTCTGCTTAAGGGTGGGGAAGATAGTGAGGAACCAGCAAAAAAATACAAAAAGAGAATGGCCAGTGGGACAGGACTGGGAGCCTGGGGACTGGTGCCCTGGAGTGCTGGCCTTCACACCCACACTTCACCGCCTGGCATCTATTTTAACACTCACGGCAAAGACTTGTTTTGATGTCTGTCTCCCTCTTGTATCCCCAGGTCTAACACAGATTCTGGCATTCAGTAAACTCAGTAAATATTTGTTGAATAAATTAATAAGCATTTAAAAACGGAGAAAGTGTATTTGACATATTTATGTATTTTTCATATGCACTGAAATGCAATTTTTTTTAACACATATTCTGTTGGGTTAGGGGTAGGGAGGAGGGAGGGTGAGGGTGACAATGGGGGATGGCAAAGGGGCACCACTGAACACAGCCTTGGTCCAACTTTGCCCTGTGCACAGGCAGAAAGTACAGAGACTCCTGCCATCCTTGCAGCCCACGAACCACGTGAAGGGTGAAATCACCAGCAGGCAAACCAGGCATTTCCATTGTCACAGTCACTCGTGCTCCCGTCAGGGGACTTAGCTGAGGTGTCACCAGACCCAGAGCTCAGCCCTGCATCTGCATGAAGCGGCGTGCCCTCAGGAATCATCCTCCACATTGGTGTCTCTCTGAAAATCAAGCTCCATTTTGTGCTCAGCCAGAGCGTCTGGATGGCTGCTTTATTATTGATCAAACAGGGCCCTACAGAGAGCCGCCCTGAGATGTGAAAAATCTTAAAAGGCTCCCTTGGCTATGATTCAAGTCAGAGAAACAAGCCCTGAGCTTATCTCAGGACCAGAGGCCTGCCGGTGTGGAGACAGAAGCTGAAAACCTTTCTATCTGACTGCGCTGGACCAGGAAGTCTGTGTAGCTTCCACGCTGTAATGCTTTCATTACTGTGATCAGAGCAAACCACACACACAACTCTTCCCAGACCATGCTTCTTCCCTTGGCGATATGGGGGGAAACGTCAGCCATTTGGGTAACCGCTGGCATCTGGGTGTTCAGCGCCATGTGGTGAGTCCTCATCGAGCCAGCATGGAGCTGTTGCTTCCTGCACGTGCTTTATGGAAGATGTCTCCCAACTTCTCAATATCAGTGCATAGGGAGGATGCAGATTTCTCTTGAAGAAGGCCTACTTAGGAAAGGAGAGAGAGAGAAATAGGGATTTTGACCAGGCATTTCATATTCCTTTCTCCATTTACTCTGCACAGACAGTGTGCATTTGACCCCTGCTGTGAATGCCCTGAGAACTGATGAAACTCACATGCCTGTGAGGAACAGAGGTTGGAACCAGATCCAGGAAAATAGCAGAGGTGAGATTCAAACCCACCACTTTATGCTGCTGAGGTGAAAGCTCTAGAAAGAGAGTGGCTAGAGATAAAGCTGAGGGGATTAATGATGGAATCACAGCAACTGGAGGAGCAATCTCCCCTCCTCCAATTATCCTTCCCCCAGACTGGGAAAAAGAATGGCACCTTGTTTAAGAACTTTCTTAATCAGGCCCTTGTAAATGGTGATTTCACAACATCAGCAGGGTCTTTATGTAGCTAAAGGAACAGCAGCCATTAAGGAGTGGGAGGTTAGTAATAGGTCCATTTTTTATTCTCAGTGGCGCAAAGGGGTACAATTTGAAAGGAGTTTGGGGATTGGGGGAGAAGAATTAAACTAATACTGGTGCTCATAGTGATGTAGTTTATTAACTCCATTGTGGGTTGAGATGGCTTTGTAAATTGTGGAATAGTTGGTAAGGTTTCTTTTCTTTCTTATGCTCTGAGAATTAATGTTCATCCTTGGGAGGCATGTGTGAGTGTGTGTGTGATATCTCTGGGGCTCTTTGTGTCTGTGTGTTTGTGTCTGATTAAAAAATTGCTTCTAGACCTGAACAATCTACTACGGTAGCCAAGAACCACATATAATAACTATTTAAATGTAATTTAATTAAAGTTAAAATTAAATGTGATTAAAAATTCAGTGTCTTATTTAGTCACACTAGTGACTAGTGGACAGCGCAGACATGGAACATTTCTATCATTACAGAAAGTTACATGGGACAGCATTGCTCACGACCCTCGGAAGAACAGACAGCAACTCACACCTGCAGGGTGACCTCAGAGGGGACCAAATTTATGCCAAGTCATACCTGAATTGTCTTGGTGCCCGATTCTAGATTGATGGATTGAACAAATGGATGAATACATGTGATTACTGTAGTGAGATGGCCATCAGGGTGGGAGGCTAAGCACAGAGGAGTAGTATTAGGCTTTTTAGACAGGAAGCATGGAGTTAGGGGTGTGGAGCCTGGTGTGTTTGAGGGTAAAGGCCATGGGGATTATGGAGGTCAAAGCACTTGAAGCAAGAATGTTTGGTGAGTCACCGCGGGTGACCTGTGTCTCTTTTCTTCTTTCTGTTGACTGGAAGAAAAGGGGTGAGGGCAGAACCAGCAGATGGCGCCAGCATGGCCCTTCCTTCTTACACAAGCGTCCTAGAAAGTGGTCTACACTTGTCTGCTTTCTCATCGAGTTCCTCTGGGATTGTCTCTGGGCCCTGAGGCAGGCATCAAATACCTTCCCCCAAGGGTCCCTGTATTAGTTTCCTAGGGCTGCTGTAACAAAGTGTCACAAATTGGGTGTCTTCAAATGACAGAAATTTATTCTCTCACAATTCTGTTGGCTAGAAGTCCAAAATCAAAATGTTGACAGGGCCATGCTTCCTCTGAAGATTTTGGGAAGAATCCTTCCTTGCTTCTTCTAGCTTCTGCTGGATGTGGACAATCCTTGGCATTCTTTGGTTTGTAGATGCATCACTCCAATCTCTGTCTTTGTTTTCACATGGTCTTTTCAGCCATGTGCCATATCCCTCTGTGTCCAAATATCTCTCTTTTTGTACGGACATCAATCATATTGGATTTAGAGCCCATTCTCATCTAGTATGACCTCATCTTGACATGATTACATCTACGAAGACCCTATTTCCAAATCAGGTCACATTCACAGATTCCATTTGGGCATGAATTTGGAGGGTGTACTATTCAACCCAGTATAGTCCCTGACTTGGAGGAGCCCCTTACCTACTGGTTTAATGCAAGTAGAAATAAAGATCTTATATTTTCACCTTATTCACTTAACTCATTTTAGAAAGTTTCCCAGGATCTACCGTGCCCAAGGCTGTAGCTGGAACCAGGGGCACAAGAGACACAGCCTTTGACCTTAAGCTCCTTGCAATCTCACATGTGGTTAGGTCTGAATTTCAGTTTTCCTTTGTGAAGGTGATAGTGAGTCAGAACTGTCTTGTGTTTCTAATTTATGGAGTTCGGGTAGGCACATGGGGGAGGAAATTGGAGACAGCAGTGGAGGCAGGAAGCTTCGAGAACAAGCCTGCAATGTACAGAGTCCCATCTGCAGCCACACCCTTAGTTGGAAGAGTGTCTTCTTAGCCTGGATGCTTAAAGGAGCCTAAAAATCTGACCTACACGAGGTGTTAATAACATCACCTCCACATTATCCCTGTGCAAATCTCATTTTGTGGTGGTTATATAAATCATATTAATGGAAGTTCCTTTGCAAAAGAAATCTATTTTGATACCATTATAATTTATGGCAATGAACAATTTTAATATACTCAGGAGTTATCTGGATGTGATAATGAGCCATCCACACAATGGGATTTAAAAAATTATCTTTTTATTAGAATTTGATATTGACTCATTAAACAATAATGAATTTCCCTCAATCCAGCCCATGGGATAGGGGTGGGCAAAGGAAAAGAGCTGAGGATTATTTTTTCAAATGGGATTGATGAGACCCATATATCCAATTGGACACACTTCCTAGACTCTGCCCCCTGCGCCCCACCTTCCCCCCCCACCCCCGGGCCTGTCAGTCCCACCCTTGGCTTGGATATAATGCTTCCTGTTCCTTAGGAGGGAACCACTTGCATATATTTTGTATAGAAGAAAATGTCTAAAAAATGGCTCTGGAGTTCATGGTGTACAATTGCACTTTGCATTAATTACCCCCTGACTCCAATCAAAAATTTTTCTCTCACAGTGAAGTGCTTTAGGCTGGCCCAGTTCACCCTAGGGTGGAAGGACGTTCTGCTGGTACCAGACAAATCTGATAAACAACCTCACTACTGCCCACATTAGTCCTTTAGAAAGATCTACAATGGTTTTTGTGCATAGCTAATGTGAATGTTGAGTGTTGCAGGGCTCTCTCTGGGTGACCTCCAATTACTGTGTCATTATTAACAGAAGCTCTTCTTCTGTTTCCTCTCATTATGCAACTCAATTACAGAGACTCCTTCTCAGCTGTTATGTCCTTTCCATTTGTTGATCATTGGTGTGTGAGCATTTTCAGGTGGGGCCGATCCACAGGGTGCTAAGGAGTGTGGCCAGTCCTATGTCTTCTGATAGAAGCATGTGTCACACTATTATTTTTCAAAACAAGAAGATTGCAGTGGGGACAGAAGAACATTGATTGTAAGTGAAGTGCTACTAGAAGCAATTAAAGGGCTGGGAAGGTGAATTTCATTAATGTTGTATTATCGTGAGAGCTCGGCCGCTGCAAAGAACCATCCGGCAAATCTCATTTTCTCTCTTCAGTGGTAAAGGTCCTGGGAAGTCTCGGGGAGTCTAATGAGGCCGTGGAGAAGCTGGGTCCAGGGAGGACCAGCAGTTCCTCCAACCTGCTGTCAAGAATTCGAAACAAGCCTTCAATTTAGCACAAAGATGACCTCTCTTCTACCGAGACCCTGCACTTCAGGTGCAAAACTGTAACTGTGCTGAGATAAAGTGGGAAATGAGGCAGTTAATTGAATTGGGTGATGAGGACCTGCTAGGGAGAGAAAATACTGTTTGTAGCTCCAGATTTTCCAGGTTTACCTTTTAAAATATCCATCTAAATTCCAACCTTTCAAATAGACTCCAAACCAAACCCTTTATCTGGCATAGTCTTAACCGTCAAAATGTTTCATTACACAAGAAAACGTGTACTGCTCATATTTTCAAAACAGACACATACTGCAGCAATCACAGGACAGGCAAACAGATGACTCGGGACAGTTAGCAAAGTCACATGTTTCTGGAAGTTCCTACCCGTGTCGTCTTTTGAGGGTAGGGCCACCCAGCAACGGAGATAGATGAAATTTTTTTCCTAAACACTGCTTGTTAAGATGATCCAATCAATGGGAAAAGTGAGAAGACTCTGGAGAAAAGGTTTAAAACAGTGTTTCTGTCTCTTGGTGGCGCTTTAATCCCTCATCGCAGGTGTGTCTAATCAGCTCCAGCATCCCAGGCCCAGGGTCCTCTAGGACTGGCACTCAGTGTGCAGTATGGTATTTCATAAGTAAACACACAAGGCCCGTCACTGCAGCTACAAAACATCTTTCCTGATGAAATTCATTTTTCCAGCCATTAGTATAATAACCATAATCAATCAGAATCCCGGTACAGCCAGTTCTTAGTGATGCGAAGTAACTGATATGCCAATCAGACAAATATTGTGTTAAATTGCACTAAACAACAGCGACAAATGGCACGTTGCACATACATTAAAATTGTGCTTCTCCTTAGATCCATCATAGAATTCAAGGGCATCAGAGGGAAGTCCATCATCAAATCAGTGAGTGACAGAGTGGAGGTTGGCAGGTCTTTCTGGGTACTTTGATATCTATTGCATAAGAAACCACTGCAAACTTAATAGCTTACACAATGATGATGTTTCATTTTTCATGATTCTGCACTTGGGGCTGAGTTTCGCTGGATGGTTCTTTGGTTCTGTGAATGGCTGCTGGGGCTAGACTCCCCAAGATGAATTCTTCACTTCATGGCTTCCCCCCTCAGCTGGGGTAGCTGGAGTAGTTGGGGGCTGGCTGGGGCATTCTCTCTCTTTCCATGTGGTCTTTCTGTGTTGCTGGACCTATTCGTATAGTGGCTTAGGGATCCAAGTGAGAGCATTCCAAGAGGACAAGCCTCAGTGTGTGGAAGCGCTAATTCAGCCTGTTTTGAGTCATTCTTGCTAATGTCCAATTGATCAAAGCAAGACAATGGCTGAGCCCAGAGTTCCTGTGGGAGGGGACTACACAAAGAGGGTGTGATGACAAGAAGGCATGGCTTATTGGTGGCCACCAAAATAATAACAGTCTACTATACTGGGATTGTTCGTGACTGAGCCTAGGGAGTACATACACACACACACACACACACACACACACACACACACACACACACGGAGGCATGCACTATCTGGGGACTAGAGTATATTACCCCTGGCATCAGAAAACTATCCTCTGTGGCTTTAAAATTTTCTCCTTGTTCTTCTTCTCTTCCTTCTCCCCCCACCCTGTCCCCCTCCTCCTTCTTCTACAGTTTTCTTGATATATAATTTACATATCATAAAGTAAACCCGTTTAAAGTACACAGTTCAATGGTTTTTAGTTTACAGAGTTGTACAATCATTACCATAATCCAATTTTAGAATATTTTATCACCCCCCAAAGAATACTTATTAGCATTTACTCCACACCCAACCCCTACTTTCCCTGCCTCCCAGCCATAGGCAATCACTACTCTATTTTCTTTCTTTATAGATTTGCCTATTTTAGACATTTCACATAAATGAAATCATACAATATGTGGCCTTTTGTGAGTGGCTTCTTTTGCTTTGCATAATGTTTCCAAGGTTTACTTAGGTTGTAGCATGTAACAGTGTTTCATTCCTATTATTGATGAATAATATTCCCTTATTTGGATAGATATACCACATTTTGTTTATCCATTCATCAGATGATGGATATTTGGGCTGGTTCCATTTTTGGCTCATATGAGTAATGCTGCTATGAACATTCACATATAACTTTTTCTGTGGACATATGTTTTCATTTCTCTTGGGTAGTTATCTAGGAGTGTAATAGATGGGTCAAAACTCTATGTTTATTGCTGTAAGGAATTGCCAAACTGGTTTGCAAAGTGGCCACACTGCTTTACAGTCCCACATTTGTTTGCTTTTATGTTAGTGGAGGACAGATCCTCCCCTGTTTAGGATGGCTCGGTAAGGAGGTAAAGACAAAAGGCTATCTCAAAACCACTTTGGGCCCCAGGACTCTATAATTAATGGTGGATTCCCAAAGCCAAAACAAATAATGGAATCAACAGAAATGTTTGAGTATTTTGTTGTCCTAGATTCCACCTTCTAAGACAACAAAGGGCAGCAGTGGCTGTGGGCAGTGGTCTAGCCTCCCCGGGCAATGGGTTTCTGCTGGTGGCTAGGTTGGTCCATGCTTGGCACTTCTGCTGCCTACAGAACTAAGTGCCTTCTTCCCTAGGTTGGAGGTTATTTGGCCTTCAGAACCCTGCCAGTCGGACAAACTGAGGGAAGCTTGAACCGCTTGGCAAGAGTTTAGTAAACCTGTGTCTAACCAAGGTCATTTTCCAGACATTTCTTATTTTGCTGACTACCAGTTCTGCAACCTGGCCAGCCAAGAAGCTTGTGCCTCAAATTCCTGAGGTAGAGCTGAGAGAGAACCAATTCAAAGCCCCCAAGTGTCTCCAGCGTAGAAAAATCCCAGCTGTTACGTCCTCCTCCTTGGTGCCTGGTGGGATGCTTCTGTTGTTAAGAATCAGAGGTCCTGAGGGGCCAGGGGGGAACTCTGGACATGGACTGGAGAGATGCCATCTTCCCTGTTGACTTGGCCAGAGGGCCAGGGAGCTATTTTCCCTCCCTTCTCCCCAACTCCTCTTTGGAGACTTAATCTCTTGAGGTAACAGCTCAAGGGATTGTCTCTAAACAGCTGTGTGTGGGGCAGTTGGATCTAGATGGCAGAGTCTATCCACCAGCTTGGCATTCCTCCTTCTAGCCTGCTGGACCCCCTTGTTCTCATTTACAATGCTCCCCTCTGGATCACGGCCTGGGATGGAAAAGCTACAGCTAGAACCTTGTACACAAAAAATAACTTTATAAAAATAAAGCTAACTTCATTTTAGTGGATTCTTAAAATGCCCTAGAAGGATGCGCCCTTCTCTCAGTTTCTAATGTGTGTTGACATTGTCCACACACTCTCTGACTCCCACAGGAAATTCCGGGCTGCTGGGGGCAAGTCTGGCTTTCTTTACGGCTATCTTGCCAAGGCCCAGTCACTGCACATCACAGAGCAGGCTTGCAGGGAGCATTTGGAGAGGGAATGCATACATGGATGAATGAGGAAAGTGATATGCATGAGAAGACTGTCTTTATGGATCTAGTGCGCTCTCACGTGATGAGGAACCAATCTAGTCTATGTAACTTCCCAGTGAAGACCATGGCCCAGGGGATGGGTGTCATAGGTAGATTGGCTCTCACTATAAGGAAAGCATCCTCAGCATTAGAACTGCTGCCTTAGGAAGGAGTGATTGCCTAGTCGCTTTGTGTTCAAACAGAAGCCAGCTGTCTATCCTGAGAAATAGGGGAGAGGATTCCTGGCGAAGACTTGGATCCCCTTTGGATCCCTTTCAATACTGAGGTTATCCAGCTGCAGCAGAGGGCAGCTTCTGCCCTTCCAAACTAACTTTAAAGTAGACTCAACTCTTCCTCCCAAATTTGTTCCAGAAGGCATTTGGGAAACATAGATTGTACTTAAGATCTTGTAGTAGAAACTGGAGAAGGCAGCAGCTGCTCTGTCCCCCAAGTTCTCCTTTGATGTCCTCTCCCTGGTCACCAACATCTGGCCTCTTGTTGGTTTCTCCATCCCGTGTTTTTGCTCTGGGATCATCCCTCCTTCCTTCAGGATGCCTCTCTACCTTCTCCTTTTGGGACAGAGCCGTTTGACTTCTTGGCTTCTCTAATCTTGAACACACACACCCATCACCTCTGCTTCACACACCCTTCACCAATAAAGAAGCCTGCAGCCACCAGGATCCATTCTGTAGAAAGTGGTCTGTGTGTTTAATGACATGGATTTTCCTTTGGAATCTTTGTGAGAATTCAACATTTTCAACTATAGAAGAAAGAGAGGAGAGAAGGAAAGGAAGAAAACAAGTGAGTTCATTTTTCTCTCTGATTTAGAAGAGCTAAGAGCCTCTTTCCAACCCCACATCCTCCTCTCCACCCAGGAAGAAGAAACATGATGAGGTCAGGGAGGGTAGTGATGGTGAGGTTAATATTGCTCAAGAAATAGAGTCAATGCCCTCAGGACCGTCCCTGTTCCCCATGATGAGGTGAGCAGCCCTTCCCTCCATGTTCCACATGCCTCTCCTTATCATGCTTACCTCAGCCATGATTTTATATCCATATATGAGGGTATTTGATTGCTTTTTTGCTTCCTCATAATATTTTAAGCTCCATAACAACTGGGACTGGGTCTGTTTGGATTCACCATGGAATCTACTCAGGGCCCAGAGAAAATTCTGGACAGAGAGTAAGTGGTCAATTAATGTTTGTGAAATGAATAAATGGATGGAAATAGAAAGAAAAAAACATAATTTTTATATGGACTTTTTTTTTTTTTTTTTTTTTTTTTGTGGTGGGTGGGCCTCCCTCTGTTGTGGCCTCTCCCGTCGCGGAGCACAGGCTCCGGACGCGCAGGCCCAGCGGCCATGGCTCACGGGCCCAGCGGCTCTGCGGCACGTGGGGTCCCCCCAGACCGTGGGTGGGCCTCCCTCTGTTGTGGCCTCTCCCGTCGCGGAGCACAGGCTCCGGACGCGCAGGCCCAGCGGCCATGGCTCACGGGCCCAGCCGCTCTGCGGCACGTGGGATCCCCCCAGACCGGGGCGCGAACCCGGTTCCCCTGCATCGGCAGGCGGACGCGCAACCACTGCGCCACCAGGGAAGCCCCTGGACATATTTTTAAAAATATATTTATTTATTGGCTGTATTGGGTCTTGTTTGCTGCCCGTGGGCTTTTCTCTCTAGTTGTGGTGAGCAGGGGCCACTCTTCATCGCAGTGTGCAGCTTCTCACTGCGATGGCTTCTCTTGTAGTGGAGCATGGGCTCTAGGCATGTGGGCTTCCGTAGTTGCGGCATGTGGGCCCCGTAGTTGTGGTTCGCAGGCTCTAGGGTGCTCAGGCTTCAGTAGTTGTGGCGTGCGGGCTCAGTAGTTGTTGCGCACGGGCTTAGTTGCTCCACGGCATGTGGGATCTTCCCGGACGAGGGATGGAACCCATGTCCCCTGCATTGGCAGGTGGATTCTTAACCACTGCGCCACCAGAGAAGTCCCTGGACATATTTTAAATAACTATTTATATGGACTGCAGAACAGTCTTTGGAAGGAAATTAATTGTCATAATTGTATTTGGTTTCAAATACAATTGAGTGAAAACCAGATGAAACCCCAATGAGGGTCCCCACCATCCCCAGCCTCACTCCCTTCCACTTCCAAGGGACCAGAGCTCACCCTTCCGTCTCCCAGCCAAGCCTGCAGATGCTGAGCCTGGAGCCCAACCCTCCCCTTAGGGAGCCTGCCAAACAGAATAGAGAAAGCCTTTGAGATGCCTGTGGGCGTATCACAGGAAGGGACCCAAGCACAAGGACTTCTTTATCTTCTAGGGAGGGTGTCTAGTCAAAAGGAAAGGAAGAATGGTCAGGAAAAGTGGTGCAAAGTAAGGGCTTCCAAGGATAAGACTAGAGGAAGAAGAAGTAGGAGAGTTAGGGAGTGAGGGAGGCTCCGTGAGGCTTGTCTTCCAGAAACCAGGGCAATGAAGTGTGCTTTGCGAGCAGCACAGGACGAAGTGGTCAGATCAGGGACTAACACCAGTAAGGAGAAGTTCTCTACTAGTTGGATGGGCAGAAGGGAAGGGAGACAGAGAGGAGGAAAGAAGAAGAGCCAGAGGCAGGTGCGGAAGGAGAATTGTAAGCAGGCCAGGTTCACTCAGCAGCTTATTTGCATCTGATATGACCCCTGGGATGGTGGGAAATGATGCCTAGAATTTCAGGGTAATTACATCCAACAATCACACTCCCTCCTTCCCCTTCCCAGGTGTTGTCTCCAGCACCAACTGCATGGTTCCACTCTAGACCTTGAAGAATGGTGAGGGAGGAACAGTGGTGCCAGTGGATCCCTAGGAAGGGGACTCAAGAAGAAAGGGTATTTCCAGGAGACCCCTGAGGAGGGGGCTGCAGTATGTCAAGAGTCTACCCCCATCTCCACCACCCACTGCCAAACTGCCTATTGATATTTATTTGTTTCTTGTTTCTTTGACAGCACCACATACACACACAGCGTTGCTGGCATACACAATTAATCAGGCGGAGTATTTCTGATTTGTTGTTTAACCCTGCCTTGCACTTAACAGGTCTAGGTCCCAGGGCCCCATGGCTGTCTCACATGGTTCCCTAGCAACCAAATGAGACAGGGAAATGTGCACAGTTTCATCACCACAAGATGTTAGGTCAATTAATATTCATTAGCAGTGCCTGTGTTTGGCTGCTAGGAGACATTTCGAAGGAAAAAAAAATCTTTTTTGCCTGAGTGGGGGATGGAAGGGGTGTAGGGACCAATGAATATGTATATTATGTACGGAAGATGTGTTTTCTTATACTTACACTAGCACATTGGCCTGTGCATGCAGATTTAAAAAAATCATCTGTGTATTTATAATTATTCTTTTAAGTTTATTGTATGGGAATAGGTTTCAGAAACAAGAGGAAGGTTCTACCCCAAAATATTTATCATGGCCCATTCAGCTCACCTGAAATTATATCACTAGTAATTATTTTATTGATTCTATGATTTTTTTAAGACTTTGTTGTATGTTCAACAGAGTCTGAAAAGTACAGAAGAAAATCCAGATATTTCCTACATACTCGTCATGTTAAGATAACCACTTATTAGCCCCTTGGACTAGGCCCTTTCAGTGTTTTTTTTTTTTTCCCCTCCAGAAATCACACAATCACACACACACAGAGTCACATACTGTTTTACAAAAAGAGTATTCTATACATACTGTTTTATAGGCTGCATTTTATAATTCAGCATTATTATGATGAATATTTTCTTGTGTTTATAAGGATTCTTCTACAACATCATTATTAGTTGCATAGTATTTCAGAAAGTGTATTTCCTATGGCTCATTTAACCAAACTCCTATTTTTATTCGCTCCTTTAAGTTGTTTACATTTTTTGATGTTATAAATAATGTTGCAATGAATGTCCTTGCACAGTCACCTTTGAGTCTTTGTCCAATTATTTCCTGAGAGTAAATTCCTAGCAGCAGAATTACACATTTAAAGGTCTTTTAAACATTATGTTTAAAAGTGTTCAGGGTAATTACATTACATTCTCTCTGTTTCTCTTCAGAGAGAAGGGAACAATTTCTACTTCTCCTGAAAGTGTATGAAGGTGCACCTGTGATCTTTTTAAGTAACCCTAGCAAAGATCACACATGAAGTTCACAATGTCCATTGTCTGAGTTTTATCAGAAACTTCCCTTTACCACAACAAGACTGAGGCTCTGAGCCCCTTTGAGGGAGAGGGTGCAAATTCTAAAAGAGGGGGAACTGGGGGTGCAGAAGACTGGTGATTTTACCTCAGCTGTGCCTATGTTTTCAGGCAACTCATCTGCCATAGCCCCAAAGTGCAGCCTGAAACCAGCCAGCACAGGGATGATACACTCTGCTGGCCTCCAGCCTCCTGCCCATATTGTGTTCTGGAAAGACTGCTCCTGGCCCTGGAGGTGGCCCCCAGAGCTCTGGTTTTAGTCTTGGGGCTCTGGTAGCCCCTAATCCCAGCTCCAGAAAGATGATGGGTGGAGAGGACCAGAGAAGGCCGTGAGGATTGTTGCTGGACCTGAAGGGCTTGCCTCAGGGAGAGAGAAGGCAGGTCTCAGCCCCCTTGGGAGTCTCCGTGAGGGAGACAAGGATGGGATCACTAAGGGCAGGGCTGCCTGTGGCTTCCGGAAGTCCTCCTAGTAACGCTCTAACGTGGCATTGTTTCCATTTCACTCCCAGAAAACAGAAAACTCCTCCCACCCTCAAGCTACATGGGACAGGAGGTGGGGCTGGGGAGTGGGAACAGGAGGCCTGTTTGTCTCCTTTTCCTGGATTCTGTTTAAAAACAGGTTCTGGTCAAGCACAACCAAGTACCATAATTTGAACTTCCAAATCAATGAGACCAACGCAAACGCTTGTGCCTATTGGCCCAGAGTGGGCAAAGGATCCCACTCTGGGGACAGTTAGTGAGCCTTGATGTGGTCTGATGGCTTGTGATAAGGTCTAGTAGCCAGAAATGGGGTACAATAGAGCAGTGGCTCTCACAGTGTGGTCTTTGGGCCAGCTGATCAGCATCTGGGAGCTTATCAGAAATGCAATTTCTTGGGCCTCACCCAAATCTACTGAACTGGAATCTCTGGGGAAGAAACCCAGGCATCTGTGTTTCAACAAGTTCTGCAGGTGATTCTTACACAGGCTTAAATTTGAGTACTGATAGAGCATGGGGTTGTAAGTTTTCAGTCCTGACTATCTGCCATCCTGTGAGACACCATGTAAGGCCCCTTATCTTTCTCGGCTTTAAGTAAGAAGGAGACTTGACCCTTTTTGCTGCAACTCTCTCCTCTTTAAGTTTATCATCTAAATAAGGTGTGTGCTGCTATATTTAAAATGGATAACCAACAAAGATCTACTGTATAGCACAGGGAATTCTGCTCAATATTATGTAACAACCTAAATTGGAAAAGAATTTGAAAGAGAATAGATACATGTATATGTATAACTGAATCACTTTGCTGTACACCTGAAACTAACACAACGTTGTTAATTAACTATACTCCAATGTAAAATAAAAAGTTAAAAAAAAAAAAAAAAATACATAAATAGGGGCTTCCCCTGGTGGTGCAGTGGTTAAGAATCCGCCTGCCAATGCAGGGGACACGGGTTCGAGCTCTGGTCCGGGAAGATCCCACATGCCACGGAGCAACTAAGCCTGTGTGC
>NC_041229.1:19406792-19417807 GCF_002837175.3 Physeter macrocephalus | reverse complement strand
TGCGGTACGCGGGCCTCTCACTGTTGCGGCCTCTCCCGTTGAGGAGCACAGGCTCCGGACGCGCAGGCTCAGCGGCCATGGGTCACGGGCCCAGCCGCTCCGCGGCATGTGGGATCTTCCCGGACCGGGGCACGAACCTGCGTCCCCTGCATCGGCAGGCGGACTCTCAACCACTGCGCCATCCGGGAAGCCCCAGTGCTTCCCTGTTTTGAGAAGGTGAAAAGCCAAGCGTCTCAAGAGCAAATGGTTTCCTCCCCATGACTGTGTTTAATCTGCGACGGAGCACTCATGCCCTTGTAGGTGAATTGTGTGGGACTCAGACCTGGGGCATGAGCTCCCGCAGAGCAAGACTGTCTGGGTCATGACTGCATCCCCAACATCAGTAGGACGTTCAGTCAACTAACGGAGGGAAAACAGAATGAAAGAAGCATAAACTCCATTTTTCGAGCTTCTCCCCGGAGCCAGGCATGGTGCCACATGCTTCACACACATTTACAAATAATTCTCACAACAACCCACAAGGTGGGTGTTATTATCCTTCCTATCTCCATTTTACAGATGAGGAAACCAGGAGGTTAAGTATCTGGCAAATGACCAAGTTATAGCTCAAACCTACTTTATTCCACATCCAGTCTAGGCTTGCCACCGAACTGCCTCCACTTTCTTTGAATAAATTAATATGTGAATCTTTCAGCACTGTGTTCCAAGGTGACTGGTTTACTTTTAGAGCCTTAGGACTGGACTACATTGCTTTGGGCAACCTCACTGTCAATCATCCAAGGAAGAGGCCAATCCTGGTACAGGAGATGACGGTGGGGTGGGTGGGCTTCTGACAGCAGTAGGGTATGAGGCAGCGGGCAGAGGCAAGCATGGGGGACAGATTCCTCTCTCTGGGCCTGGAGGAGTTGGGAACTCACACCCTGGCTGTGGGGGATGTGCTCCAGGACACTGTGCAGGATGGTAAGCTTGTTTCTGCAGCGTGGCAGCAGGCTAACGGCTGGGGGACGGACACCTCTGTGAGGCATCACTATGGTCATAGATCTTAAGCTCTGAGAGGAGCCATGCTTAATATCCAGGTGTGGAAGGCTAAAATGATGGCCCCCGAGATACCCATGTCCTAATCCCTGGAACCTGTGGAATGTTACTTGATAAGGCAAAAAAAGGACTTTGCATACTGATTAAGGACCTTGAGATGACGAGATTACCCTGGATTATTTGTGTGAGCCTGACATGCAATCACACATGTCTTTGTAAGGGAAAGGCAGAAGGAAGTTTGACGCAGAGGCAGAGATTTGAGTGATGGGGCCACAGCCAAGGAATGAGCCACTAGAAGCTGAAGGAGGCCAGGGAAAGATCCCCGCTAGAGCCTCTGGAGGGAGCAAGGAAGTTCCTGCTGACACCTTGATCTCAACTGCATGATACTGATTTCAGTCTTCTGGCCTCCAGAACTGTGAGAGGATAAGTTTCTATTGTTTCAGGCCACCAAGTTTGTAGTACCTTGTTACCAAAGCCCTAGGAAACAAAAACTGGTTTAAGGTTTTTCTTGTTCTAATCTCTTTATGTTATCCCTGAGTGTTCAGCAAAGTGTAAAACAAAAAAAAGACAAAATTTTTTAAAAAAAGAATTTATGATGAGAGCTTAAGTTGCCTGTTCTCAGAATTATCTAGTTGAGAAGTCCCTTGGGGTAAATATATAACCCCCAGTGCTTCCCTGTTTTGAGAAGGTGAAAAGCCAAGCGTCTCAAGAGCAAATGGTTTCCTCCCCATGACTGTGTTTAATCTGCGACGGAGCACTCATGCCCTTGTAGGTGAATTGTGTGGGACTCAGACCTGGGGCATGAGCTCCCGCAGAGCAAGACTGTCTGGGTCATGACTGCATCCCCAACATCAGTAGGACGTTCAGTCAACTAACGGAGGGAAAACAGAATGAAAGAAGCATAAACTCCATTTTTCGAGCTTCTCCCCGGAGCCAGGCATGGTGCCACATGCTTCACACACATTTACAAATAATTCTCACAACAACCCACAAGGTGGGTGTTATTATCCTTCCTATCTCCATTTTACAGATGAGGAAACCAGGAGGTTAAGTATCTGGCAAATGACCAAGTTATAGCTCAAACCTACTTTATTCCACATCCAGTCTAGGCTTGCCACCGAACTGCCTCCACTTTCTTTGAATAAATTAATATGTGAATCTTTCAGCACTGTGTTCCAAGGTGACTGGTTTACTTTTAGAGCCTTAGGACTGGACTACATTGTTTTGGGCAACCTCACTGTCAATCATCCAAGGAAGAGGCCAATCCTGGTACAGGAGATGACGGTGGGGTGGGTGGGCTTCTGACAGCAGTAGGGTATGAGGCAGCGGGCAGAGGCAAGCATGGGGGACAGATTCCTCTCTCTGGGCCTGGAGGAGTTGGGAACTCACACCCTGGCTGTGGGGGATGTGCTCCAGGACACTGTGCAGGATGGTAAGCTTGTTTCTGCAGCGTGGCAGCAGGCTAACGGCTGGGGGACGGACACCTCTGTAAGGCATCACTGTGGTCATAGATCTTAAGCTCTGAGAGGAGCCATGCTTAATATCCAGGTGTGGAAGGCTAAAATGATGGCCCCCGAGATACCCATGTCCTAATCCCTGGAACCTGTGGGATGTTACTTGATAAGGCAAAAAAAGGACTTTGCATACTGATTAAGGACCTTGAGATGACGAGATTACCCTGGATTATTTGTGTGAGCCTGACATGCAATCACACATGTCTTTGTAAGGGAAAGGCAGAAGGAAGTTTGACGCAGAGGCAGAGATTTGAGTGATGGGGCCACAGCCAAGGAATGAGCCACTAGAAGCTGAAGGAGGCCAGGGAAAGATCCCCGCTAGAGCCTCTGGAGGGAGCAAGGAAGTTCCTGCTGACACCTTGATCTCAACTGCATGATACTGATTTCAGTCTTCTGGCCTCCAGAACTGTGAGAGGATAAGTTTCTATTGTTTCAGGCCACCAAGTTTGTAGTACCTTGTTACCAAAGCCCTAGGAAACAAAAACTGGTTTAAGGTTTTTCTTGTTCTAATCTCTTTATGTTATCCCTGAGTGTTCAGCAAAGTGTAAAACAAAAAAAAGACAAAATTTTTTAAAAAAAGAATTTATGATGAGAGCTTAAGTTGCCTGTTCTCAGAATTATCTAGTTGAGAAGTCCCTTGGGGTAAATATATAACCCATTATAGTGATTTTAAATTGATAAATTGAGGATTAAGTCTGAATGCATATTTAAGAGAATTCTCAAATATTTCTCTAGAGAGAAGTTTCTTTCTTGCATAAAATGAATCTGGAGTTGGGCAGTCCTGGTGTGACAGTTCCACAGTGTTGTCAAGAGCCGAGGCTCCTTCTATCTGATTGCTCCTGTGTGAGGTTTTCGTCCTCATGTTCCAAGATGACTGCTAGACTAGAGTTCCAGGTATCGCTTCTGAGTTCTAGAAACAAAATGGAGAAGAAGGCAGAAAGAAGAGTCTGCCCTCTCACTCTTAGGGAGGCTCCAAGGAAATTTCTTATGTAATTTCTGCTTGCATCTTTTTGGTTAGAAAGTAGTTTCATGGTGACACAGCTTCAATGGATGATTGGAATTGAAATATTTTACCTGGGTTGCAATGTGCCTAGCAAAAAAAAAAAAAAAAAAAAAAAAGGTTCTGTTAAGTTAAAGAAGGGGAAAAAGATATTTGGAGGCAACTAGCCATTTCTGCCTCACCAACTATTCAAGCTCTAGAGTTCTGCCAATGAGGGAGATAGAGAAGGATCAAACTGTATTTAACTAATGTGGATCTTACTTTAAAAATATCTCACCTGGAGTAGTTCCTGGTTCTGATGCTACAACTAAGTCCAATGTGTATAAACTGGAAAGTATCCAGGCAAGAGTGAATAGAATGGCTATGGGTCTGAAAACCATAAGGAATAGGAGGGAAAATGGGTTGCTCAGCTGGTGGAGAATTTTTTTTTTAAGGAAAAAAAAAATCTATTTTCATATAAATTCAGGGCTGTCCCATAGATACGAGAATGAATTACATCTCTGATGAGTTAGAAAAGGAAATGGGGTGGAAGAGAGATCAATTATAGCTCAGTGGGAGAAAGAACTTTCTAACAGCTGAAAAGCCAGCAGTGGAACAGCTGCCTCTGGGGAAGTGACTCCCTCACAGGCTGGGAGCTGTCAGGGTCGCAGAGGGTGGGTCCTGGGTAGGAGGTTGGACTGGATGACCTCCCTTCTGACCCTATGAGTCTTTGGGGAGTCAAAGAAGACCCTCCAGGGGCTTGTCAAGGACCACAGTAGAGGACACAGCACTGTGGTGGTCTGTGTGTTAATGGGTCCAATGATTTATGCTCTCAGGGAGGGAAATTTCCAGGCCCCAGGATAACAAAGCCGAGGTTGTTGCTGGGCTAAGGCCTGGAGCTCTGTGCCAGCATCTCAAGGAAAGAAAGCGGGGAGTGTGGCTCAGCTTGGAGCTGAGCCCTGAAAATGCATGGTCCAAGGTGGGAGGGAGCCAGGAAAATTCGATGGCGGGGGCCTCATTTAATGTGACTGCTGCAGTGCTGGACTTGTTAGGGGCAGTCAGCCAGCTGCCTGCATCCTCTGAGACAAGCCTGGCAATCTGGGATTCCCAGGGTCAAGGGCAAGGGCCAGAGGGGAGGAAGAGGCCTGGATCTTTTCTCTGACTAAATCTACACGGAATTAGACTGGAGCCTTCTGCAGACTTAATGCTGCAATTTCTCCAAGAGGCTGAGACTCGCTGCATGACTTTAGGCTGGTATTTTTGTGGGTGTTCAGATTGTGTTGGCTCTTTTGTGAGGTGCTTATAGGTAAAGCATGAACAAGAGATGCCTCTCTAGTCAGAAGAAGTACAACGGCTCAACTTTCATGAAATGATGGCTCATCCCCGCTAACATCAGTGGTGAGCATATGCAGAACATGAAACATGTATAAGACTCTATTAAATTAGCTTGAACAGCAAAGGATGCGTCTCGGCTCCTGAAACCAGAGGAGATCTGGCACAGAGGGTGCATGGCCTCACACTTTGCCATCGGGGCTCTCATCCCTCTCCCTCTCTCGGCGGCTTGGCTTTGATTCTTTTTGCACATCAGCCAGGCGGTTGCCTGGGAGAGATCGTTCAGGGGGCTCCAAACCCACAGCTCACATTCCAGCCGCCCCGTGTCTTCATCTCCCTTCTGTCCTTAAGCCTAGAAGCCAGCTCTCTCTGAGACAGTTGTCCTGATCAGAGGGTCTTCAGGAAACAGGAAGGCCCTTAGCAGGGAGCTTGTAGACACATGCCCCAGGGCCTGCCATGCCTTTCTTCTTCAGCTCCCCAGGAGTCTGGGAAGGTTAATTTGTTTATCCTCAACCAGGCACGCTGCCAGCATTTCTGTTAGCAGTGCCAGGACCCTTTAAGGGCTTAAAGTGGTGGCAGCTTCCAAGCCCTGGCCAGGAGGAGTTGCAGGCAAGGATTCACAAACACATCCCGCTGTGTCGGCCTGAGCTTCTCAGTCTTTGCCATCACTCTTCCAGCCTCGCCTCGGCCTGGTGTCTCAGATCCCTTAAGCTCTGGACTCAGGTGTGACCGTCGTCCCTTTGCTTGGTGTGTGTCCGCTGCCTGGGAGAGACCTTTGGTCTCAGCCTGTAGCTGTGGCCCCTGGGGCCTGCTTTTGGAATCATCTCAACCAAGACAGCCCAGCCCCCTGCCGTGGAAGAAGCTGTTTTGACACATGCTCCGAAGCTGTTCATTCCTTCTCAGACCACAGTGTAGTCCCACAGCCTGCTCTTCTTGCCTAGAAACCACTTGAGTCTGAGTTTTTTTCCTCTGGGGCAGGGCCAGGGGCACAAGGAATTTAAAGGAACTGAGCAGATTTATTAAGAGATCTCAGTAAAACTCAGCTTCTAAACTCTCATCACGTGATGTCCACCTGTAAGAATCGAGGTTCTTCACTGCAAGCAATAGAAGCCAATTCTGGCTGATTAAGCAGGACAGGTTTGGTACAAGGATATTGGGTGTCTCACAGAAGCAGTGGAGCCTGGAGAACCAGGCCTGAGGCTACACTTCCAGAATAATGTTCCATCACAGGCTGTAGAACTGGCCTAATGAGAAAACTGCTGTTACTGCTGATGCTGCTGCCAATTGGATGCTGAAATTTGCATCACTTCCAGGAAGCTGATTATCGCCACCACTGCTGCCTTCGGTGTCAATGCCGCATCTGGCCCAGGAATGTGACCTTGGCCATCCCTGTTGCCCCTTAGTCACCTGCTGTGTCTTAGCTACAAAGGAGGCTGAGGTTGACTGCTCTAGTTTCTACCTTTGGGACGCCGAATCCATAGGGTGGGAAATTCCTCAAACGTAAAAAGGGTGTTCAGAAGGTGCTGGGCAGACAGAAACCTTGACAACTGCCCACGTCAGCCGCTGTCTAAGGTGTGGACCCGCACCTCTGCGGGAGAGCAGTTTCCGTTTTACTCAAGGGTGCTGCCTGAGGGGGTTGAGGCGTTGACTATGTTTTGGGGGCAGCAGGTAGGAGGAGCAGGGAGTAGGACACGGAGGAGGTGAGGCCTCCAGGGCCAAGTTTTAAGTGGGAAACACAAGTTCCTGGCGGCAGTGATGGGAGGAGAGTTCCTGCAGGGGAGGTTGCAGCAACAATGTCCAGGGTCTTTCCTGCTTGTCTCCTGGGATAGATGGTGGGATTCACAGCTGGTCACTCTTGGCTGGTCCTTGCCCTTCAGCCCCAGGTTTCTAGGCTGGAATAGAAGACTTTCTAGACTGTGTCTCCCCTAGAGCTGTTTGATGTAGAATGCTGGGCCACCAGCTAAGACTCACCTACAAGAAATCAAAGGAGGAGGGCAGCACATGGAGTCCCAAAGTGGGACTGAATCCATCAACGGCGTCTCTCTTAAAGAATACCTTCTTCTGGGCTCTCCCATCAAGACGTGGCTCCTACAGAGTTTTGCTTCGGATCTGTGCTGCCCAACATCTGGAAGAAGCTTCTGAGACTAAAGCTGATATTTATTGATGCTATGTGTCAGGCGCTGTACAGAGGGCTTTCCATAAATTATCTCAGTTAATCCTCATGGAAACACCATGAAGGATGAGCTATTATTACCCTTACTGTACAGTTGAGGAAACTCAGGCTTAAAGAGGATCAGTAGCTCAGCCAATGGTTAGCCACCCAGCAGCAGAGCTGGGATTTACAGCTCAGCAGCCTGACCTCAAAGTCTATGCAGCTAAGCTCCCTCACTAGGATCTTGCCCTAGAAAGTATTTTGACACCTCAGACATGAGCCTTGGAGTCTCCTTCTCTCTTCTAGGGTTCAGTCTATGTCAGGATTAGGATGTTAGGTCTTGCATACAAATAGAAGATCCAAGTGACAGGGTGGCAGCCCCTTCCTAGGTCACACAGCCCATCATCCTCGGATGCTTAAATCTGGAGCTCAACTAAGTCACTCGTTTGTGAGCAAAGGATGACCGGGGCATAGAGGAGCTGAGACTGAAGGCAATATCTTTTAGGAGGACTTTGACATATTTGAGGCCCTTACTATTTAGAGAAGAACCAGGAAGCTGGTGGACAGGAGGGCCCAGGTGTCCAGGCCAGAAGGAAACGTGAGGAATCACCAAAAAGGAAATGAATGGAGAGAAGAGGCTTGATTGGGAAAGAATAAAATGAGCATGACCCAGGGAAGTCTCAGGAGGCTGGAGGAACGCTCTCAGGCTGTATTAGGCTTCTTCCTCTGCACCCCCTACGTTCCATGTATTTTTTTTTTTGATATTTATTTATTTGGTTGTGCCAGGTCTTAGTTGTGGCAGGCGGGCTCCTAAGTTGCAGCTCATATGTTTTCTAATTGTGTCTCTAGTTGGTTGCCTCTCCTAGGAGACTGCAAGTCACTCGAGACAAAGGGCCCGGCATGCAATAAGTGCTCTATGCATGTTTGTTTACTGAGATGAATGAATGAATCCTATCCTAGGCACAGCAAGGATTTGGGGGAACTGAAGGAAGATCCAGCCTGAGAAAGGAAATCCTAAAAAAAAAGGAAAAAAAATCTTCTTTGAAGTTAAGTTCTGCCTCTAGTCTAGGCAGAGGCAGTCCCGGAGATGTGAACCCCTGGCCGGTGATGTCCTGCCTGTTAGAGGATGCTGTCACTGTGTAACACCCCCTCATTCCACGGAGGCTGCTCAGGCTGATGGAGACCCCAGGGTGACATTTTTGCTGTTCCGGCAGAAGGAGGGGGTGAACTCTATACTCTAGAGACTGAAAACTGTCAGGAAAGAGACAAGTGGCAACGGGGGTGGGGGACTGTAGAATGTCAAGAGTTAGTGCAATATCTTGGAAGAAGCTTTGCATTACAGTCCTTCATTCAGTAGATATTTATTGAGCATTTATTATGTATCAGACCCTACTAACCACAGAGGACTGAGTGATGAGCGAGACAGACAATCCCTGCCCTCATGGTGCTGATAATCAGGTGGAGAAGACAACCCACAATTATCACGTAATTTGAGAAAACTACGTTGGAGAAGTACAGGGTGCTATGGGGGACACAGGAAAGGTATGGAACCCAGGTCTGGGGAGCTGGGAAGTGGCACCTAAGCTAAAACCTTGCATAGGAATTGGACAGGGGAAGATGGTTTCAGATCCGGGGAGAAAAAACCTGGCCTGTTAAAGGAGCTGAAATAAGTTGCATCTGGATGGATGTAAACTATGACTGGAGCAATGGTGACAGGTGACTCGGGAGAGTTAAGGCTGTGTAAGGCCTGGTTAACCATGTTAAGGAGTTTAGACTCCATCCTGATACAACCTGAAAAAAAGCCATGGTCCCGTGTGGGTTAGTTTCTATATAGAGTTGTATTTAGAGAAGGGTGCTCCAACCACCAAACAATCATTAAAATCTTGACTTAGATCTCATAAGGAATGTTAAGGGGATCTGTCTCGCAACCCACAGGAATCCTTCTCAGAGGTCCCCTGTTCTCCTCTCCAGTGGTCTCACTCCCCACAGCTGCCTCTGACACCCCAAATCCTAAACTACTTCTCCAGCCCAGCTCACATGATTTCCCTTCTCCTTCTCTTATCCCTCACGCCTGTGCCGTGTGGATTGACGATCCCTACATTGAGTTAGTTTAAAACAATATTAATTCAGGGCTCAGAACAGGAGCCTGGCAAACCTTTCTCTCCCAACCCCAGCCCCCATCTTATGTGTGTCCCACCAGCCTTACAAAGTTCGAGTATTTGGGCCATCTTCACATATGGGCTTTCCTGAGGCCACCACACACCTTGCTGCCGGTACTGTGACACAGCCCTGGATCCAGGCAGAGGAGAGATGAGGGAAAGTGACTCAAGAAGATCCAATGGGAAAGGAACAGAAATCAGAGCCAAGGTCACCCAGCCAAGCCATGAACCCAAAAGAGCTGGAAAGAGATGGTAAATCCAGATAAAAGGCTGCTGGGCAGAAAATGGGAAATTACATGAAAATAAGAAACTTTTAAAGTGAAAGGTGGAAAGTGGAGCCAGCAAAATTTCCCTAAATTGGAGAGGGTGTCACTAGAGTTTTCAGAAAGCGACTGCAGCCTCACGATCTGCCATCAAGGGAGAGAAGACAGGCCGTGGGAGGCGGGCAGCCAGCTGAGCGCCCACACTTTTATACTTTAATTCCTCCAAACCACAGAGAGATGGGGAGAGGTAGAAAAGAAGAAGAGGAAGACTAAGAAGTAGAAGGAGGAGGAGGAGGAGGAGGAGAAGGAAACAGAGAAGAAGGAGAAGGAGAAGGAAAAGGAGAAGGAAAAGAAAGAACAGAAAAGAGGGAAGAGAGGCTGCGTGTCACTCCCTCTCTACCCACAGGTCCATCACAAACTGAATTGCTGGACTCTCTCCAACGGTCCTAATTCCTGATTTTACCTCAAATAGGTTTTAGTAGGAATGGTTGTGGAAATGTGTTTTTCCTTTAAAAAATATCCAAGCATATTTATGCTTCTAATTAGCTTTCGGGTTCCTGGAACTCTCTGTGGAAAAGCCATTGCCCCAGAATTGAGCTCTAATCCTCAGCAGATAGGCAAGTTCTCACTGAGAGATGCTTCTCAGGGGCTTCCTGGGGTAGAGCCGCCCTGCAGAGAGACTGTCAGGAAGGGCCTTAGGGATACAGGAGCAGACAACTTAGGGCCAGGCCAATGGTGAGAGTGTTGGCACTACAAACCACCAGCCATCCAAATGTTTCTAGAAGCTGAATCCTGGGCCCCAGTCCCTGTGATTCTGATTAGCTGGTAAGCCACTGAAGGATCATCTAGATAATGATTGTCCTGGTTGGGAAAGGATACATTTACTAAGACACTCACATGGCAACTTCTCAGGCCTTAAGTCACACCCTAATGCACCCTCATCTGGAGTCAGCACCTGGCAACCAGCCTGACGATGTATGTGGATGAATCTAGAAGCCGATGTGGATGGAGCTTTTTGAGCGAGCAATCCAGGCCCTCCCCTAGCTCTATGGGCCCTGCTGCCAGACCCTGAGAGAGCCAGGCCAGTTGGGCCATTTCCTGGACCACAGTCTCTAAAGAGCGTGAAAACATCATCAAAAACGTGAGAAGATGGAGAAAACTTCTCTCAAGAAGAGTATTCCATGAACTTATTAGAAATGTTTTGATAAACTTCTTGGAGGTCAATGGTGAGACCCCCTCAAAGGGCAAGCTTGATCAACAAATACACTTGCTAAACTGTCTTTTTATTTTTTTTAAAATTTATTTATTTTTGGCTGCATTGGGTCTTTGTTGCTGCGCGCGGGCTTTGTCTAGTTGCAGCGAGCGGAGGCTACTCTTTGTTGTGGTGCACGGGCTGCTCATTGCGGTGGCTTCTCTTGTTGTGGAGCACGGGCTCTAGGCGCACGGGCTTCAGTAGTTGTGGCACGCAGGCTCAGTAGTTGTGACTCTTGGGCTCTAGAGAGCAGGCTCAGTAGTTGTGGTGCACGGGCTTAGTTGCTCTGCAGCATGTGGGATCTTCCCAGACCAGGGCTTGAACCCGTG
>NC_041229.1:19404832-19406065 GCF_002837175.3 Physeter macrocephalus | reverse complement strand
CTCAGCGGCCATGGCTCACGGGCCCAGCCACTCTGCAGCATGTGGGATCCTCCCGGACCAGGGCACGAACCCATGTCCCCTGCATCGGCAGGCGGACTCCCAACCACTGCGCCACCAGGGAAGCCTGCTAAACTGTCTTTTAAGGGGGGTGGGTCTAATTAACATGGGAATCTTGTTTTAAGGATAGGGGTAGTGTGTGTGGTGCGAGAGCAATTGCTCAGGGAGATGAGAGCCGGCAAGGATTTCCTCCTTCTCTGCTTCTCCCCCTCTCAAGCGTAGTCTCCTCTAAAGCCTCGGGTTTCTGTGTCCACAGCCCTCCTTCTCCGATGGCATTTATAGGGACACATTGCTTTTATTAAAAAGGTCAACTCCTGTTCTTCCCCACCCTTCTGGGAGCTTCCCCTCTGCCAGCTCTAAGTTCAGGGCTCATAACGGCAGGCTCCCACTCCTGCCTGGTCTCGGCCCTCTCCACCTGCAGGCCCCTTGCCACCTGCAGGCCACTCCCTGGCTCCTGCCCTCATTCCCACGAGCACAGTCATGGCTCCAGGCCCCTGGAGGACTGGGCTTTACCCTCCAGCAATTTGATTTTGGTGACACTCTCCCTTCCTGGGGTTTTGAACTTTGGATTCTTACACAGTGTGATGCTGTGGCCACTCTTTGGGTTTTGGGGAGGTCCCTGCAGCCTCAGAGGCGAGGATTCTGCCCTAGTTACTGATCATGGAACCCCTTCTCCATCAGTGCCCTGGGTACCCTCATGCATACGAAGAGGAGATTGCGTGGCCAAGCCTTCAAGACATAACCCACTGTGGATCCTGTTGGGCCTCATACTTTGTACTGGGCTGTGCAGATCTGAGCCTGGGGAAAAAAAGTGGGCTGAGAAGCAAGTCCTCTTTATGGGTGGGGAGGTCTTTTAAACCCACTGGCAAGGGTTGCCTTTTATTGAGAACAGCACCTCCACGTTTGAATCCCAGGACCACCCTGTGAAGATATAGTTCCTACTAAGGAGCACCGACTATAGTCGGTTTTTGTTCTTTGCAGTCTCGGGGTCTGTAAAGTCTCCACGATGCTGAACTAGCGAGTGATGAACTGCAGTTCCTTCGCAAGTACCTGGTTAGTTTCCTCCCAGCCTCTGGTCACCCCACTGTTGTCAACCATTCCATACACACCCTTGTTTTCTGTGTGTTTCTTTTTTTTTTTTTTTTTTTTTTTTTTTTTTTTGCAGTACGCGGGCCT
>NC_041229.1:19378831-19404659 GCF_002837175.3 Physeter macrocephalus | reverse complement strand
CGGGCCTCTCACCGTTGTGGCCTCTCCCGTTGCGGAGCACAGGTTCCGGACGCGCAGGCTCAGCGGCCATGGCTCACGGGCCCAGCCGCTCCGCGTCATGTGGGATCTTCCCGGACCGGGGCACGAACCCGCGTCCCCTGCATCGGCAGGCGGACTCTCAACCACTGCGCCACCAGGGAAGCCCTCTGTGTGTTTCTAAAGACACCTTATTTAACATATTTTTTGATTCACTGATGCTGAACTCACGGCCAGCAGCATGATCCCTCACGCTCAGCGGAGCTCGTCTGATATGGGGACTTTTCTCTGTGAGGCACGCTCAGTCTCCTTGCTCGTGGGAACCTAGATGGCACTTCAGCACGAGGCTCGGTGCCATTTGAACGGTGACATCACACACACCACACACACACACACACACACGGGCAAAAGCACAAAAATATGAAAAATGTGGCACTAAATAGACTGTGAAAAGGACATTTGTTCGCAGTATGAGCTCAACACGGACACCAAGCCTCCCCTGGTGCCGCCTCAGCCGGGACTGTGTGCGCTAGCTCACTCAGATTTGTCACTGCTCCCTGCGTGCGTGCGTGCGTGTCCGGGCGTGGCTGTGGATGTGCCGTGAGTCTCAATTTGGAGGTGACAGAAAAATTTAGCAAGTAGGTACATTTGAAAATGCGGAATCTGCAAATAGTGAGGATTGACTTGCAGTGCCAGGCACTGCCCTGGGAGGTGAGGCTGGGGTAGCCCGTGTTCTGCAGATATTCTTGGAGGGTCTGCATTTGACCTTCCTTCTTGGCTCACCAGACTCTGATGGCTTGAGGGGAGTTTTCTGGCTGTACAGTCTGTGTGCTCCAAATGAAACGTCTCCTGGGGTTCGGTTAATCAGCCGATGGAGGAGTGACCTTCAGTGAGAATCACCTTAATATTTAAGGTGCAGAATATCCGTGGCAGCTCTGTTTGTACCGTACAAAGAACAGTCCCTTGTAATTTGGTTCTTTTTGAAGAGTGGCTAATAATTTTGCACTCAATTTCCATTTAAATGGAAACATTAACCTCTGGAGCCTGGAGAGGAGCCTAGAAGGGGTGCATAAGCATGGCTCTTATCTCCATGGCTCAGGGTGTCCCCGGAGTCAATCCAAACAGACTACTAAATCACATTCCTCAGCAGATGAGGGGCTGACTCCTGCTCTGAAAGACCCTTCCCCTCTCTCCCAGAAAGTCCACTCTCTCATTTACTCACCTGCTCCACGGTGAGGAAGTTCTCCCTTAAGTCTACCCTAAACTTTTCCCGCTGGAACATAAGCCTTCTTTTTCCTGGACCGGGTCAGGGCAGACAATGGAAACCCACTTCCTAAACTGAACAGTGAAGTGCCTAAAAAACCGAGCAAGAGACCCAGGTGGAGGCTAGAACAAAGCCCAGGTGTCATCGAAAATAGCGTTTTATCATTCAGCAGCTACAAGAAGCCTTGTAATGCTATGTGAGTCACAAAACATTTTCATATGTATTCTTTCACTTTATTCTTATACTTCCTCTGTGAAAAAGGTACTCTACTCACCTATTTCTTCAGAATAAGGAAGTGGGAAGTATAGTTACCCCAGATCAGTTAGTAATTGGCAGGGCTAGGACCCCAGATCTTCTGGCCTCCACTCGCAATGATTAAGAAGTGCTGGGAGCAGCTCTGCTTCTATATCAAGAAATTAATGATAATAACAATAATGATGATGATTATGATGTAACCTAGAATTCAGTCACTGGATATCCCTAAATCCTCCAACTTCTTCCTTTAAGATTTCAGTAAATTTGGCCTTCACTGGCCAAATTTGAACAGTGTCCTGGGTAGGCTTTACTCAGGCGCTGAATTACTTCTAAATCCTTGTTTCTCACCTCGTGTCTTGCACTGGGTCTCACTTTTCTGTAGATGTTATTCCCACATATGGAGAAGACAAGCTGAGGTGCACAGCTGTGGAGGGACACCTGTCTGCCGTGTTCAGTGGGCAGCTGTGACCTGTTGAGCAAGGGTAGAGGGTGGAAATCCAGCTGTGCACCATTTGCCGAGTCAGGAACCCTGAGGTACTCTGTCCAACCAGAGAAAGTTCACTTATTTACCTTCCTGAAGGGAATGTCTTCTTCTAATCTGCAGAGAGACACCCTGTAGTCTGGAGCTGGCCCTCAGGAATACATCCAAGGTCACACAGCTACAAAGTAGTGTGGTCAGAGTGGAAATCCAGGCCAACTTCCACCATCTGGCCCAGCGCGCTTTCCTCCCAGCCCATACTTAGTTCCTGGGATGGGAGAGGAAGATGGGTGGGGAAGGCAGGAGAGAGCAGGAGGGGAAAAGGAGGAGGGGTAGGACTGCCCTCACACTCCCTGGGGAAGTGCAGCCTCCCTGGTCCCAACTTCCCAATTGCCCTCCTCAGCCTCTTTCCCTTCTGTTTCCAACAATGAAGTGACCTCTTTGGTCAGTTTCTCTGCTCTTAGGGGGCACACTTTTCTCTTTCCTGTCATTTACTGTCCGCTTTCTAAAAATAGTAACAATTAGAGAAGTCTGCCCATCATTCCTGTTTTCTTTTCCTTGCCTAAATTTAAATTCCATTGGTTTTCTCTCCTGTAATTTTTGAGCTGAAGGGGCCTCTCCAGGCTGTGAGTGACTGTGGAATGTGCATGTGTGCACGTGTGTATGTGTGTGTACGTGTGTGCATATGCACGTGTCTCTGTGCATATATGTGTGTGCGTGTGTGTGCACGTGGCACATTTACACATGTATGTAGGGGTTTTTGAGATCAGTAGAAGGCAGAAAGGAGTGTGGACCAGTTATCTGTTGTTGTGCCCTGGTTGCCTCTCACAGCATCCCTAACACGCAGGGATCCCTCATGGATGCTGGTGACGGGTGAGATACTTTCCATTTGCTCTCCAGATTCTCTCCCCAGCTCTCTGCGCTGCTCTCAGCCCCTGAGGCCGACCTGATGGACAGCATCAATGTGCTCCTTGCCCTCTAGCTTTCTGTTGAGTTTGGCTATTGGGGAGCTCCAGTGGTTGATGGGAGGGAAAGGAGAGTGTAAGGTCAGAGCATTTATCACTGGCCTCTTTCCCGCAGGGTTGCCTTGGGCTGGCCACGTTCCTAGACCACTGTCCGTATCAAGGCAGCCCTCTCTGCTGGTTTGTTCCTTCCAGGTTATGGGCACTGCCTCTTCCCTATTCCTCCGGGTTACTGCATTCTCTCTTTCCTCTGTGTCCTGCCTACATTTTTGTAGATAGTCTTTTGTTAAACCCTCCTTGAATCTTCCTGATTTGAGTGTGCTCTACGTTTTCTATTGGGATCCTGACTGATCTAGAGGCTCTTTTGGTGATGGCCACTGGCTAGCTGCATTTGTAATCCATGCGGTGCTCTCCATTTGTCTCTGTCCCTCTGTGTCTGTGTCTGGCCCCAATCTCCATGGAGGGGGAAGCTGGGTGATGAGCTTTGTCGTTTCTCCAACTGAGCTGTTTGCTACAGGTTGTGCTTCTCTCTGCCCAGGGGAGCTGCTGCTCTGCTCCCCTGGAAGGAATAAAGGACGGTGCCATCTCTCTGCTGCCTGTTTTAAATATTCCTCCCTCGTTGTTCCTAAAGAATACCCCCTGCTGGCCAGGAGGAAGATTTAGCAGATTTTTACTGAAGAATGGGGGGCTGTAACCCTCGTTCGTTGCCCCTCCCCCACACTTGGGGCTAATCCTTGCAGCTGAACTCTTGACGACATCATCCATCCTCCATACTGATGCTCCTGGGCTGTGGGTGGATTTCCAGCTTGGACCATGATATTTCTCCCTCCTCGCCATTTTCTTTTAATCTTTTCTTCCTCTGGCGTCCTGGCTCCACCTCTTTATCCCTGGACATTTCCCCCTTTTTACAGAGAAAACAAAGCCCGTGTGAATTCGGCACTTCCTTTCCCTGGCGGGGTTTAAAGTCTTGGGTGACCATGCAGCTAGATAGCTGTGTTCTTTGGCCTGTTTTCTGCAGGCTGCCTGTGGTGGACTGTGGCCTCAGTGACTGCTGGCTCCACAGGGGTGGGTGGGGAGGAAAGGGTGAATTCTTGTTCCATGAATGGGGAACAAGGGGGTGGTGGCAGGGGTTAGGGGCAAGACCCATTTGGAGCAATGGTTTGTTTTGCCCCTAATGTCCTAATTCATAGAGGTTAATTTCCTTCCAACAACACTCATTTCTTTTTAGCAACTTAATTTCATCTCTATTTCTTGTGGAAAATTTCCCCCTCCTATTCTAGACTAGTTGCAAAACTCCTTTATATTCAATGATAATTAAGGGTATTGTTCCCAAATGCCTTCTTCCAAATCTTAGGGTGGAGAAGTCCATATTACCCCACTGCAAGAGCCAAAGGGCAGAGGGGCTCTGAGGTGGAAACCTGCCTGTGATGGTCAACTTGGCTGGGCTCTGGTGCTCTGTTGTTTAGTCAAATACCAGTCTAGATGTTGCTGTGAAGGTAGCTTTTAGATGTGATTAACATTAAAATCAGTAGACTTTGAGTGAAGCCCATGACCCCCGTAATGTGGGTGGGTCTTATCTGATCAACTGACGGCCTTAAGAGCAAAGACTGAGGTTTCCAGAAGTAGAAGAAATTGGGCCTCAAGACTGCAACATAGAAACCCTGGATGAGTTTCCAGTCTGCTACCCTGAGGAATCTAGACTTGAGCTGCAACACCAGCTCTTACCTGAATCTGCAGGCTGCCAAACAACTCTACAGATTTTGGACTTTGCAGCCCCTTCTTCCCTGTCGTGTGAGCCAATTCCTTAAACGAAACAAATCTCTCTCTCTCTCTCTCTCTCTCTCTCTCTCTCTCTCTCTCTATATATATATATATATATAGGCTCTCTCTCTCTCTATAGAGAGAGAGGTAGGAGATACATCCTCCTCCACAAGATGTATCTTTGGGAAGGGGGTAATGTGAGTTGAGTGTGCATGAGTGGATTCATTACAAAACTTCCCTCTCCTAAAAATGCAAAAACGGTCACCTAAGGAACTTGGAATGCCTGGAGGGCGGAACTGCACCCTACACTGACTGTCAGGGGTCCCCAGATTATGGTGGGTGGTGGGCCTGGGGTGAAAGAGGACAAGAGCAACAGAGACTGGGGAAAGCTTCTGGAGCTGGCTGGAGGCTCAGAGTGGGTGCAGAGCAGAGTTCTCAGTGCTCCTGGATTTGCTGTTCAGACCCTGATCCCTGGCCCCACTTCTCAAAAAGTGCTGGGGAAAATGGAGAGGGAGCATTGGAGAGGGGTCAGGTAGTCTGGGCTCCAGACCCAGGGCTTGTTCTGCAGTAACTAACCCTGGGGTCTTTTCTGCTGCTTGCTCCTTATGGATACCTTGGCTGGGTCACTTAACTTTTTAGGTTTCCTTTTCCTTTTCTGTAGGTATGGTGAGAGTGACTTTAGATTGCATCTAAACTATAGGCATGCAGTGTATGTTAATTCCACTTTTTTTCCCCTTTCCTGGGAACAGAGTGGAACATTAATATCATAATTGACTTCAAATAAGTTGTTCCCTTGTGTACACTGTAAAAGTTAAGCATCAGTAAATGTTAAATGAATGCATGAAGGAAAGAATGAATGAGCAAGAAGGGACCTTTAAATCTTGTAGCCAGGAACTTAGAAAGATTTTTTTTTTTAAGCAGTAGGATACTCTTAACAAACAAAAGCTTACATGGGAGCCCAGTATGTAAAACTAACAGAACCACATTGGCTCTGATTGCAGCGGGTGGGAGGGGGCACGGCCCTGGGTACTTCTGGCCCTGTTTCTCTTTCACAGCTTTGTCTAGCTCCCCACCCTCTGTGGCCTTGGGCAGTGATTACTAGTAGGTAGATTCCAACTGGTTCTGCAGAGGGGGAGCCCTGATTTGTAGCATTTTCAGATTTCCATGGTGTAAATACTTGCACTGATTTCAAGTTACCAGTGTGATGTCACTGGATGTGAAGTTGGGAGCATTGCTCAGAAGCACATCCCTGTGTAGCATTTTCACCATAAACATAAAAATGATGTAAACAACCTCAAGAACAAAGATAATAATACGATGTGATAAAATAATTGAGTGATAAATTCTGAATATTTATTACTTTTGCTTGAAATAGAATTATAAGTTTGTACACCTGTGATTTAATGTTCATAATGGCTTCATTTAACAACATGCTAACAAAATTTCATAGAACTTAGCAATCTATGTTAGAAGCCAGTACCAGCTGGCTCCATCACACCACTCCTGCTAGGGCACCTGTTTTGAAGTCTAGGGTTCCAAAGGACATAGTTTGAACACGGATGTATACTCTCTAGTTTTACAGGATGAGGAAAATGAGAGGCTATGACCTTCCCAGGGTCATAGAACCAGAAACAGCACATTTTCCCCTAGAGTTAGACATTGTCCTCTTCCCTGCAGTAGAGAATCTGCTGTCCTCTCCCTCCTAGACACACAGCTACACTGCATCCCACAGCTCCCTTTGCATCTGCGTAATCCATGGGGTTGACTTTGGTGGATGGAATATGAGTGTAAATGATGTGTGCCGATTCTAGACCTTCTTACCATAACACACTCAGTGTAATCCTCTATGGTCTCTACCCGCTCACCAACCGCATGGCAGAAGTGAGTGGTATGGAGCTCTAGAAGATGGAGGAGTTGCATATTGAAAGAAGCCCAGATCTCTGAAACACCGTTTGGCTAAGAGCCACCTAGGAAAGATCCCCAACTAGGAATATCCACACTAGATTTTGTGCAAATGAGAAATAAACTTTAACTGTGTTAAGCCAGTCGGATTTGAGTTGTTTGTTGCAACTGCCAGTGCTGCTTAGGTGGACTAATACACCTTGGAAATAATCAACGCAAAACAGTCCTACTTAATTCATAAGGTATGAATTTATAACTGAAAAGAAGTAGAGGATGAAAAACTCTGTGGACAGGAAGTGTAATGGTGGAACACAGGAAAGCAATCTGGCAGACAGGTAAGTATGCAGGGTCTTGGCCATGATACGACTGCAAATGTGAATAATCATGATATTGACACTGGAGACTGTATTAGTCAGGACTCTTCGGGTGCAAGTAACAGGCAACAATTTGAGCTAGCTTAAACTTTGAAAAGGGATATTTATTTTAAGTACACAGGAACATCTCGTGGAGGCCAAGGGCAGAAACATAGCTGGGCTTCCGAAGGGTCTGGAAATCACAAGGAACCTGTCGCTTGCCCCGGCATCTCTCTTCATGTTTGCATTTTTGCAGACCGGCTTCACCTGCTAAGTACCCTGCATGGTGAATGGAAGGTTCTCCGGACTCCTGGATTCACTGTTACGGATCCAGCCAGCCACACAGACTGAACTGGCTCTCCCTTTGTCCTAATTCACACAGACCAACTAGGTCACTTTGGATCTTACCTCAATGTCTACAGAGACTCCGACTAACGCAGTGGGGTCAGGTCTCCTCTGCAGTTGAATCTGCTTTGACCAGGAGGTGAAGCCATACTATATGAACATGGCTGCCAGGGGCCTTCCCTCTTCACAGAGGGAGGTAGTTCCCTGAGAAAGTGAGGTATTTGTGCCCAGCACCTGAAAACTTACTGCAAGGAGGAATGGCCCACAAGAAGAGGCTAGTTATGTGGGCACAGTTCTTCTCCCAAACCCACCAGCTAGGTGTCTCCCTGTTGGAAGAGTGAGAGATGGGGCAGGAAGGCCAGAGTGCTCCTGGGGAAGCTGAGATGGTTCCACCCCCTAAAATAAGGGACAGAAAGTGGCAGCCGCAGTGTCTGACCCAGAGTGAATCCTCGGTGTAGGTGGTCTCTTTCCCACCTTCCTCCCTCCCTTCCCCCAACTTTCTCTCCTACTCTCTCTCCTTCCTGTGTCGCGGACAGGAACAGCGCCAAATGGAGCCATATCGGAGCCTGAGGCAAAAGGGAAAAATAGTAATATTGGTCCTGTCTTTATTTTGTTCTTCATGGATTTCTTGCATTGATTCTGATGTTTAAAATTTTGCATCAGCATATTCTTTATCTTGATTACTGAGGATTTGGTAACTCTCTTTAATTTTGCATCTCAGGCACGCCCCTTACTCTTCACCCTGGTCTCAGCCCTGCTTGTCAGAGGTGTTTGAATAGTAACCTGAGCTACATTTCCTTCCTCAGAAACCAGCCTTTCCTGACTCCCTGGGTTAAGGTTTAATTTAGTGTGGTTTTGAAAAACACTTCTTTTTTTTTCCTGCTTCTGTGTGCACAGAGTATCATTGAAAAGTTACCCAAGAAACTAGTAACAGAGGTTGCTTCTGGGGATGGGAAATGGCAATGAGGGGGGAGGATGGAAGGGAGATTTGCCTTAGAAAGTGTGCTTTTAAATTTTTAAGGAAAACCTTATTAAGATAAATATTTTTTCCTTATTATGAAAGCAATACTTGTTCACTGCAGAAAAGTTGGAAAATACAGGTAAAGCAGGAAACAGAAACTGTAAACATTCAGAATCTCACCACCCAGCAATAATTCTGTTAAAATCTTAGTGTTTATCTTTTTCTACTCATCTAAGTAGAGATTACCAAAATGGTATGTTTTGTAAATAACATTTTGTGATTTTTTTTCCATTTAACATACTTCGTGAATCAATTTCTAAGTTAATAAGTATTTCCCTTCAATATTATTTTTAATGGTTGCCTAACACTCCATTTTTGAATGTGAACAATTTATTTGACCAATCCCTTTTTGCTGGATACTAAATCTATTTCCAAGTTTTCACAATTATAAACAGTGCTGAGAGGAACAACCTTGCTATGTGGTCTCTTGGCACGTGCTGATTACTTCCTTACTATGAATTCCTAGAACACAACTTGCTGGTTCCAAGAGAATGCAGTCACTTCAAGAGTTCTTCGGTACAGACTGACAAGCTGCCCTCTAAAAAGCCTGTACGGGGTTTGTACTCCTACAATGTGTATGGGTCTTAATGTTAATTTAAAACCTGAACCATTGGCGGCCTGAGCAGATTATGAAGTGAATCTATCTAAACCCATATGACCTGAATATGACTGTAATACTCTCATCTTGTACTAAGATCAGTCACACCATTAATGTCCAACCTGGACCGGAACACTGGAAGCAGCTTGGATGAGGGGCTGAGATAAAGTTTGAAGCAAGAAGTCAGGAACCCAGAAATAGAGTTGCGAGGGACAAGGTGACCCCCTTTCTTTCTGTTGGTCACGGTAGCAGTGAACTCTGATTGATTGGGAGAAGGACGAAGAGCGTCTTCCTCATTTATCTCAACTCTCATCACCTTCCAAGAGTTTTCTACATTTCTACCCCTTTCTTCAAGTTTTAGACACTCAATTCCTTTAGCTCCTCCAAGGAGCATTTTAGACAATGCAAATCATCAAGTGATAATAGCCTCTTTTTAGAGGGGTTGGAGAAAGCATTTCTTTTCAAAGTTGCTACCTGCTATTTCCCCAAGTCTCAGATTTACACATTCCACAAATTATCGTCATCATTATTGTCAGGAGAACTTCCAGAAGCCTTCTTCTGGTGAAGCTTCATTTCAGACTGGCCGCCCTTTCTTCTCACAGACTCCAGGATTCAGCTGGCTTTTTGTCCCTTTTCACGGCTGCCACAGCCTATTCTCCCTCTCAGGGTTTTCTTTCTTGAGTAGATGATCTCTTTTAGAAATCTAATTATTGTTGTGATCATCTTACCTTGGGGGTTAAGAGGAACAAGTTGAAGAAGTTTCACTCGGTGAACTCTCTACATGGGGATCTCTACCGTAGATATTTCCCCTCTTGGGAAAAGACAGAAGTCAAGGCCATTCCGCTCTCCAAGGTTCACATGGTAGCTCCCAAGGTATGAGCTGAAAGCAGTTTTCTGCGGTCCATATGAGTAACAGAAGAATGTTTTGGTTTTTTGAACATCTCCAGAAGTCAAATAAGAGTCGGGGTTTGAGGAAGGGGTGGAGAGAAGGTCTGAGCTCTGGTCATGTCCTTGGGTGCTGGGGGTGGCATTGGACCCCTCCTGTCAGGATGAGGGTTTGAGATTCCATACTTCTCTTGTTCTCATCAGCCTCTTCCGTCAGGTCTGTTGTCAGCCTAGATTTGTGAGTCTTTTGTTTACCCAGGGGCTCAGAATAGACAAGGAGAACTGGGAGACTGGTGCCTTTTCTGTCTTTTCCTTTTGTCCATGCGTGCAACAAATAGGCTTCTTTTCCATTTTTAATTGCCTCATGTTACAGAGTGTTTGAGTCAGATAAGCCCTTTGAATGGACCGAGGAGAATAGAAATAGGCTATAAATGACTGAAGTTAGCCCACCAAAGTCATTCTCCAGCTCCCTCTAAGATTATTTCCTCAGTTGCAGAAGCATATACACAATGTTTCTCACTTTAAGGGATTTTAAAACACTAGTTAATGGAAAACAAAAATTGGGTAATAAAACCTACAAACATGTGCCAGGTGTAAAGATTCAGGCAATTTTCTGAAGTTCTGCTCTGTTATTCTTCGATATGTGTAGAAATGTAAATGGATAGCCTGTTGTTTTCCAGAACCCCTCCTTAGACTCCCTTCTCAGAGGACCCAGAGGAAGAAGCTCTATCTCCCTTTACCACTAAATCCTTGGCGGGGTGTAGCTTCTCAGAGTGCTCCCCCTTCCTAGGCCATGGGGTCCCTGCCTTTCCTCTCTGAGAACTGGAGACACTTTGGGAAGAGCATCAGGTATACACTATTCTCAAGCTAAAAAGGAACAATGCGGGATGGGTGTCTTTTCCCAATATGTGGAAAAAATTAAGTTAATGGATAGAATTTTCTCTACTTTAAATTTCATTCTCTTAAGCCTTTGACACCAGTTACTCCACTTATCTAAACTAGAATCTAGCGTTAGATGGTGTCTGATATTGTGAAAATTTTATGTTGAGCTATTTTTAAGTTTAGTATGTCCATATTTCATGATGTTCCATAAATAGCACCACAACTGATAGTTGTATAGCCATAAAGGACAAGCTTGATCAACACTGGAATAGATCATACATGTGCTTCTTAACTCAAATGGGACATTTACGTCCTGGGAAGATGGTGCGTCATTTGCAAGGTATGTATTTGTAAACATCTTTCATTTGCCTCTAAACAAAGCATAAGCAAACTTCAGCAGAGGGATGAGCCATTCAACACTCTGGCCTCTCTACTCCTTGACCTTCTCATGTCCAGCCACGTTTTCTTCTATTCTTCCTTGGCCCACCCCCACTCCTATGACCATACTCTGGGCCTTGCAATTAACAGGAACTCTACCACTTCTCAAATCTCAATTTCAAACACACCATTTTCCAATCTACCTCTTCTCACTCCATCTTTCTAGATACCTCCTCTATCATGAATCTTTGACTTCAAGGAGACCCTTAATCGTTTGACCACATGCATTTCCTATTTTCTATTAGTACCTGCCGAGCTTTACATCCTTTCTTGTCCAGCCTAGATTCTATGGTCCATCATCATAATTTCTTTACAAATACTCTCAACCCCTTTGCTCCTCTCTCCCTCCACTGAACTTGTCTAACAAAACTCCTTTACTGGACTTCTAAATGCTGTGCCTTCTCTGTGCCTGCTCCCGAGCAGCTGACTAGTAATGGAAAAAGTCACAAAACAAACTGATTTTTAATTAAATTCATGATGATATATTTCAATTGGGCACCCATTGCTGCCTGGCAATCCTACACTGTCCTGGTAAACTTACTCTCCATTTCTGAAGATAATCATTTCACACCTTTTCTTCTCTCTCCCAACAACCCATTCCCTTACTCCACACCCATTCTCAGTTGAAGACCTCAATCTTGTTGAGGAAATAGAAACTACTGGATGTTAACTCCCTACTGAACCTGAAAATCCACCTGCATCAGCAACATCTTTCTCCTTCCCTTGTACTGCAATGGAGAAAATATCTCTTCCCTATTAAAGGCCAATTCCTCAGATATTTTGGTTCTGTCTTCCTTCACTTTTTCAAATATTGTATTTCTTTGGTTATCTATCCCTTGTCTCTACTGCATCATTATTTTCTCCCACTCTGCCAAATCATTCGTATCATGTAAGACATGTTCCCAACATACAAAACATGAAAATGATAATGACCTTCCTTGATCCTACCAACCTGATTTCTGTTTGTTTGTTTGTCTTTTGGTTTTTGTTTGTTTTGTTTTGCTGGGGGAGGAGTTGTTTGTTTTAGTCTCACACCTTATATTTACTACTCAACCCTTTCCCATCTGGCTTCTGCTTCCACACTACTGAAACTCCTCTTCTCAAGGTCATCTGATGGTTTTTACGTGACCACATTAATCTTCATCTTGAACTTCCAGCAGAATTTGGCACCGCTGATTACACCTCCTTCTTGAAACATGCAACTTTTTGTGAACTCTGTGATTTTTAGCTCCTAGTTTCCTTCCTACACCACTGTCCACTCCTTCAGGTTTCCTTTGCTGGATTCTCCTCTTCTGCTGGAATTCTCAATGCTGGACTTCCTTAAGGCTGGATCATAGATCCCCTCTTTCCCCTCTCTTCATTCTCTTTCTAGATGCTCTCATCCCCATGATTGTAAAATGCCACATATCTTCTGATAATTATCAAATTACCATATTTTTATCTCCAGCCCAGCCCTATCATCTGAACTCTAGACTTACATATCCAAATCCCTACTTCCCATATTCTCCCAAATGTCCCATTCACATCTCACAGTTAACATGTCTAAAAGAACTCTTCACTTCCACCTCGTCACTCAAACTTGCTTTCAACCTGTCTTCTCCATCTCAGTATATGTCACTGCCACCCATCCAATTACCTAAAGTAGAATTCTAGAAATCTTTCTTGAGTCTTTCCCTACTCTAACCCCCATCTACCCAATCCAATGTCAAATTCTGTCAATTATACCTCCAACATATATTCTGCATTCATTTACCTCTTTTCCATTGCCTTCCCAATCCCCCTGTCATCACTTCCCAACAGAATTATTGAATTACCATTCTAATTAGGCTTCCTGTTTCAACTTTACCCTCTTTAGTCCCCCCAAAGCAACAAGAATGACTTTTATAAAATATATATTAGATCACGCCTCCTACCTGTGTAATACCCTTCAATACTCTGCACTGAGACTAAATCCAAACTCTTTTCCTTGGCTAAGCCAACCCTTTGCAATCGGCCCCACCTCCCATTCTGTTCATTCTAGCAAATCTGGCTTCATTTAAACATTCTGCCGAGTCTCCCTCCTCTGGTGCGGCCAGCTGCCGCAGACTGTGAGCCTCAAATGCTCTCCATGGTCTCTTCACATAGCTGCCTTCTTCTCATCTTTCCAATGAGACCTCCTCACAGAGGTCTTCTTCAACTGTGGTATCTAAGGAACATGCCCATCTTCCTGCTCATTATCTACCTTAGTCCTTTATTTCTTTACTTCGTTGTACTTAGCATAATGCAGATGGGTTTTTTGGTTGTTTGTTTATTTTCTATAATCTTTACTAGAATTTAAATTCTGAGGGCAGGAACCTTGTCTTCTCTTCTCCGTTTCTCATCATGCCCCTCTGCCTGGTACAGTGCCTGACTTTTAGAAACACTGTAGAATGCATGGATGAATAAACAATGAATGTTACATAAAGATACATATTGTGCCCAGCCCACTCAATATATTTCATGGCTCTCAGCTCACCTTTAGATCTGAATCTTTTCCTTTATGGGATATAAGTGGGTGACCCTAAAACTGCTTAAACTATTTCTCATGGAAGGTTAATGTGTCCCCAAAGTGACTAGTTAGCGTTCTTTTTTTTTTAGGTTTTGTCTTGCTTCCTCCAATCCAACCGTCACAGTAGGATAGATTACGTGGTTTAATAGACAAACAAGGGCTGTGAAGGAAGAAGCCACGATCAAAGCCCAGCACTGCCACTCATGAGTTGTGTAACCTTTGGCAAGACACAGCCCTCTCTGACTCTCCATTTTCTCTTCTGTAAAATGCAGAGTATTATGTTTAATCTACTTCAAAGGGCTAAGGTGGTGAGTAAGTGGGAAAACATCAGTGAAAGAACTGTGTAAATTGTAAAGCACTGAACAAATGATTTACAAGGGTTTCATGGAGCCCTTCTTGTCAGGAAGTAACCAGTGACATTCAGATCCCTCCAAGGAATGATTTAAAGAGTGCCTTTCCCCAGTGCTTGACCTCTGCTGGGCTGGGGCTTTGCCGAAGTCCTGTGATCTCTTCCCACCTCCACCTCCCAGGTCCTACGTGTTCCCATAGCAAACAAACTTGTCAGCTGTTTCTGCTCCATCAGGCACAGTTTCCGTCTGGCGGGACAGATAGAATGTGGGGCTCACTAGCGATTGGGTCAGAACTGTACTCCCGAGCCACAGGGTGATATTTCCTGTTTGGTTTGTCAAGGCTGACAGTCTGGAGCAGCCACCAGACCGGCTGTTCAGCTCGCCCCTGCCAACCTCAGTCCTGCTGGAAGACAACTGGAACCAGCCTTGCCCTTCGCAGTGTCTGCACAGATGCTCCAGTTGGCTTGGCTGCTCCCCATCTTAGATGGGAGGAGAGCCTCTCAGCTCTTACAGAGTACCTGCCCAATGCCCACTGCTCAGGAATGAGCTGGGGCATGATGCTGTGCAAAGCAGTTTCCCTGGCTTCCTCAGCTTGGGAGCATTTGGACCCCAGGGTGTTTCTGGTGAGCTCAGCTGTGGTTTTTTTTTTTTTTTTTTTTTGGCAATTAAGTCCTAGGTGTGGTTCTTTTTTCTCTTTTAATTTTTTAAACCTCTTTATTGGAGTATAATTGCTTTACAATGGTGTGTTAATTTCTGCTTTATAACAAAGTGAATCAGCTATACATATACATATATCCCCATACCTCCTCCCTTTTGCATCTCCCTCCCACTCTCCCTATCCCACCCCTCTAGGTGGTCACAAAGCACCGAGCTGATCTCCCTGTGCTATGTGGCTGCTTCCCACTAGCTATCTATTTTACATTTGGTACTCAGAGTCTTCATGGCTGTGGTCTCCCCCAGCCTTCCCAGGGCTCAGAGCTTGGCTTGTGCCATGCCTTACTGCCTTCTGTCCCACCCTCCCCTGGCTCTCTGTCCTTTTCATTCTCTCTCTTAACCTTCTGTCAGCCAGAAGATGAGCTGGTTTAATGGATTGCCTTATTCAAGGAGTCTCCACACCCTGTCTCACAGATTCTACCGTGGTGGGTGCTCAGTGCCAGAGCTGAGCGTCAAGGAGGCTGTGTTCTGCAGGTGGGGCAGGAGCTCTCTGCTCCACACACCATCATGCCGTCCTGCCTCCAGCCTTTCTCCAGCTGGATGGCTCTTCATCCACAACGCCCAGGAGATACATCTCCATCCCTTACCCCAGCATCCAAAGTCCTTCACAACGTGGCTCGATACATTCTCTCTAGGCCTTTTGCCCACCACACACTAAGTCCCTGTTTTGGCTTCTCTGCTCTACTCACCGTTCACTAAATACATGTCCTTTTCTTGCCTCGCTCTCTCCTTCTCTTTCAAAGCTTACTCCAAAAAGTCTTCCTTTGTTCATTCGGCCCATGCCACCCTCTCTTCTCTCTCAAGGCCAAAGCATTTATTGTCTGCACAGCACAGAGTAACATCTTCTTTGCTGTGTTGCTTCATTAGCCTAGTGTTTCTTTTTTTCTTTGTTTTACTCCACTGCCCTGAGTGTCTGACTTTCTTTCTAGGCTAGTTCCTTGAAGGGCAAGGACTGAATGTTACAGTATTATTAACACAATGCCTATCACATAGAGGTGCTCAAAACATTTGTTGAGTAAATAAATGGATGAACGGGTAGTAAAAAGTTCATCTTTTCTTTAATGTGCTTTCTGCACAGGAATTCCCATTCTGGTTCTTTTTAATCCCCTGGAAATAGTACCCTGGAAATTTCTCAAATCCTATGTTTTCTTTGGGATTTTTGGCCTTGCTCTGCCTAGAGAGTCATTCATTCACTGTGTGTGTGTGTGTATATACATATATGTCAATTTTTTGTATATATATCAATTTATTGTATATATATGTGTATATATATGCATGTATATTATTATATATATTTGCTACTGGTTTTTAGCATAGCACACTTATTAGACTGAAGTTTAACCTCAACTTTAATTCTACTTTCTCTTTTCATTACCTTTTGTTGTCTTTAGCGGTTTTTAAAAAACTTTTTACTTAAAAATTTTTCATTGAGATGTAATTGATGCATAACATTACACTAGTTTAAGGCGTACAACATAACGATTCAATATTTGTGTGTGTATATATATATCTATCTCTATATATGTCTATATATATATCTTAGTGTTTTTTATGGTTTAGTTTTTTCTCCCCTGCTAGATTTTAGGTTCCATGAGGATGGGATGGTATCTTTGCATAGTGGTTAAGAGCATATTTTGGGAACCAGACAAACTTGAGCTCAAATTGCACCTCTACCACTCATCAGTTATGTCATGTTTAGCAAGTTACTTAACTAATCTGGACCTCTGTTTCTTCATCTATGAAGTGGAGATAATAATGGACTTTACCTGTGAAGGTGGAAACATGAGAAAGGAAGAGATAATGTAGGTAGTGTGTTTAGCAAAATTCCTAGCATACAATAAATGTTCATTAAATGATAGTAATAATAACTGTTGTTATTTTTTTAAGTCCTGTCTCTTCTACAACACACATACTAGAGTTAGGTGTATAGTAGGTGCTTATCCAGCAAATGTGGCTCATCCAGAAATCCATGAATTTATATCAAGAGTTAAGAGGGCAAATCTGAAAAAGAATAACTGAATCACTTTGCTATAAACCTGAAACTAACACAACATTGTAAACAAACTATACTTCAATTTAAAAAAAATAAAGAGGTAAACCCCTGAAAAAAAAAAAAAAAGAGTTAAGAGGGCAAGGACAGACCCATGAACAGACTTGCCAAACATTATACATAGTTTAGCTGGGGTCAGTGCCCAGGTCTTCTGAACGCTAGTCTAGAGCTCTTTCCCATTTCCCACGATGTTAAATAGACCAAGGAAGTGCTCCTGGGAGAAGAAAGGGAGGAGGCTATCTTACTATCACCAAGCAAAGCACACCAGAAGAAAATTATTAATAAGTACCTTATTAGCCACGTTTTCACCCTTGCTATAGATAAGAAAAGGTGGAAGCCAAAGGGAGATTTTTTCCTTAATAGAAGGAGAACTGTTTGAACAGTTAGAGCTGGCCTGGGTTACTCCATAGACTTCCCTGGTACCGAAGCCCTCAGGCGAGGCCGAATGGCCGCTTGCTAGGGAAACTGCGGAGAAAAAGGCTCGTACCAGACATGTGAGATTGAGAGCAGCAAGCCTGCCGGCCCCGGCTTCTGTCTTCCACCCAACCCCACTACCCTCCCTCCTCCTGTTCAGAGGCCCCTGCTGCAGGAGTGCAGGAAGATGGAAGATGTCATAAGATAGTTCAAGTTTTCAAGAATTCTTGTAACTACAGAATATGTCAGTCCTGGCTTGGCCAGGAGGAAGTTCTGGCATCTGCTCCAGGCTTCTGCCATCCAAGTTCCCACTGCCAGGAGGCCTCACCCGTATCCCAGACTCCATTAACTATAACCATATTTCACCTACACACAATGAACCCCTAAGATACCAAATCATGCTGTCCCTTTGTCTTCAAAACTACCACAGGATGCGGTCCTGGGACGGAGTGCAGTCAGTCTCTGTGGATGATCACCATCTCTCTGGTCCCTAAGCCCTGCTAATTGCAGCCCCAGTCCCTTGGGGCCCAGCTTCAGAGGTGGCCTTGGGTCAGCGTACTGTGGAGAGAGCTGTGGAGAGCAGGGCTAACAAAGGGAGGGAGGGACGGGCAGCTACCCAGAGAGAGCGAGTCGGAGCCTGGCGAATGGAGGGACTTTGTGTGAGATCAGCAAAAGAGGAGGCACAGACACTTGACCTGGTTTGGAATTATTGCAAATCCATCAGGCTCTGTGCAAATTGAGACCATAATTCAGATTGTTCATATCGTCACCAGCATCCCCATTTCCATTAAGCCCTGCTGTCCATCTCCCCTGGGCCTGGCTCTGTCCAGCAGCTAATGGAAGGGGTCGAGCTAGCACTAAATTAACAAACCACTCTCGAGGGGTCAGCCCCCAGACAAGCCTTTCCAGCCCAGAGGCCGTGGTTAACCTTGAACATGTCGCTTCTTTCTCAGCCTCAGGTGCAGCTTTGGCAGAAAGATGCTCATTGACAGGGTGTGGTGGACTGAGCTGGGGACCATACGCAGTGGGTTTGAACCCCAACTCTGCATCTCATTGGCTCCTCAGGTATAAGAGGATTACCTCTTATATAAATTACCTCAGGTAATTTATATAAACTGCTGAAACCTTGGGTTTCTCATCTGTACAATGAGAAAGATAAAAGACATACTTGCTCTATATCTGCTTAATACTATGCAGTATCTGGTATTAAGCCAAAGCTGATGATGTAGGTGAAGATGCTTTGAGGTTTATGATATGCTATGCAAATGTGGGTGCCTATGGGTGCTTCCCTGGTTGGCGTGCAGGGACCCTGTAGTGAGTGAGAGCCCAGTAGATGTCCAGCTTCTGTCCAGACTGTCCTTGTCTCAGGGTTTGGGGCTCTGTCCTATCTCACTGTGGATCACCCCTCCTCAAGTGAGAGGCTCAGCCGAAGTGTGTCAGGTACCATTAGGGCTGGTAGCAAGCGCTCTGAGACTGGGGTCCCCGCCCTTTACCTGGGGCCCTGCTCAGAGGACAGGGGAAGGGGACAAGGATCTTTACTGGACACTTATGTGACAGGCCCTCCGCTGTCTGTTCTCCATGCACTCATAAACTCTACCAGCCTTCACAAGAGACTTTTGAGGTGGAGATCATTATCCTCACTTTACAGAGGAAGAAAGGGAGGCATAAAGAAATGAATGAAGCAAATGAATTTATTAATTAATTGAATTAAATGAATTAAAGCCTGTAAGTGGGGCCTGGATTTGATTTACGCTGCCCCAAAGCCTACCTCTTCTGACTCCACATCCTGTCTTTATTTTTTTTTATTATTATTATTTTTTTTTTTTTTGCGGTACGCGGGCCTCTCACTGTTGCGGCCTCTCCCGTTGCGGAGCACAGGCTCCGGACGCGCAGGCTCAGCGGCCATGGCTCACGGGCCCAGCGGCTCCGCGGCACGTGGGATCCTCCCGGACCGGGGCACGAACCCGCGTCCCCTGCATCGGCAGGCGGACTCTCAACCACTGCGCCACCAGGGAAGCCCCCACATCCTGTCTTTAAATTGACCTTTCCACGCTTTGCCCTGGGGCAGAGCCAGGGATAAGGACCAAGTGGTGGTCCCTCAGGAAGTAGGATTGATTGCTGAGGGAGGTGGGGCTGGGTGGGGTCCCTCAGCAGCAGCCCGAGGATTTCACCCTTCTCTGGAGAAACAAGGCAGAAAGGTGTGACCCCTGCTGGTTGCACTGGAGTTGGCCTAGCTGGGAGACTAGTGGTGGGTTTGCGTCCATTTGTTCAATCAGTGGACAACCAGGCTCCCGAGTAAGCTCCAAAGGCAGCTGCAGCTACACTAGAGGGGTAGCTATGGTGCCCTCTGCTGGGGTGGCCTCTGGGGGAGTGATGGTCACACGGGGCCCTCCAGACCACAACTAGGGCCCCTGTAAGCAGACGCTGTGTAATGCACTGTGCCGGCCCCTCGGGTTCCCTCTTTTCTCTCATTAAATCCTCTGCTGGCTGGAGAGGAATGCCTCCTTCTAGCCTTCCTCTGGGGTATTCCTTCCGGTAAATGGTTTACATTGAAGTGTGATGACAGGTAGGGACTCGGTACGTTCATTTTCCTAGTGAGCACTTTTTAATGGAGAAGGGCCTGAAGCCAGCCATGGCTAACTGGACCTAACTCCAGAACGAAGAGTTGGTCCCAGTGAGGAGCCTGTGGAAGAGCGATCCTTAGGGGATGGGCCAAAGCCTTCCTAAGAATACTGACAGCAGCAAATAACACTCGCTGCTCACAGAGTGTTTACTGGTGCCAGGCACCTGCTCCCTTAAAATCCTCTGCTAGCAAGTGCCTTGTCCTGTTTGAATCCTGATTCCTGGGAGCTGTGGTCTTGGGCAAGCCACTTAACCTCTCTGAGCTTCAGGTCTGGAGATAAGAAGACCTGCTTCAAGGAGAACGTGAGATGATTATGCTTGCGTGATGCTTGTAGGGCTCCTGATCCTGTGATTAGCCCATATTAAGCCCTCTATAAGTGACAGCTCTTTCATCATATCCATTTCTTTCTCTGTAAAGTGAGCATGATTTTGTGAGGCCAAGAGAGAAAATATAGGTTAAAGTGCTTTGTCATTGTTGAGGGCTAAGTGTGAAGTGTTTCTGTTATTGATTTTATTTTGTTATTGTCACCCTAGGGGGTCACGAGCAACCCTCTCCTCTCAGTGTAAAAGTCCTCACCCGGGAAGAGCAGCTCTCCCACCTTCTGGGTCTGGCTCCACCGAAGTGCAATCCCACGTCATTCCCTCCAGGAACCATGGAATTGTCCCCGGATTGGCCTTTGACTCCCGAGATAAGCCTCACGGATCAGCCACATCTGAAGGTTATTACCAAGGGTCTGCGATAACTGTTACCAGTGCTCTTCTGGGCCTTTGTCAGAGGAAAAGAAGGAGAGTGGATTGTAGCTTGCTGCTTCCCAAGAGCCAGCCTTCGGAGAACACTGCCTTCTCAGGATCGCTCTTCCCTTCTCTCCTCTCCAAGATTTTACGTACTATCCCTCCGAGCGTTCACGATAACATGCTACTTTGCTGTCCTTCTTTCCTCATTTCATACTTTTTTGGGTAGCTGTTCTGATTTTTGCAGGCCCTACTCAAATGCATTGGGGTATAAAGGAAAAAGTTAAGAAGTTAGTATCAGAAAACCCAGTGATGACACTTACTAGCTAGGTGATTTTGGGAAAATCACTTAACTCCTTTGGGCCTCTGTTTTCTTTATTTGGTAAAGCGGAAGAGATAGTCAAATGAGATAATAGGTATAAAACTGCCTCGTAAATAGTAAGTGCCACACAAAACTAGTTACAAGTCCCATGGTCTCTGAGTCCTCTTCTTTCTTGGCCCAGTACTATTCTTCCTTGATACTCAATAAAAGGGAGGAAGAGACAAGCCAGCACTTATTTAGAAACCACCAAGTGCCAGGTGCTTTTACATATCTTGTTCATTTAATAAGCTTTATTGTCTGCATTATGGAGATGAGAAAAACGTAGGCTTAGTTAAGTGCTTTTGTTCAACATCATACCATTGATACTCAGAGGATATGAATTTGAATCTGTGTGACCTTAGAAGTAGGGTCTTTCTGCTTGTGGTCAGCCCCAGATGGTCCTAATGGTCCTAATCCCCAGAATATGAGTGTCACCTTATATGGCAAAAAGGACTTTGCAAATATGAGTAAGTTGCAGATCTTGAGATGGGGCAGTTATTCTGGATTACCCAGGTGGGACAGATGTGTGGATGAAGAATGTCGCCTGCCGTATCGGAAAACAAAGGATGTTGTGGCCATCAATGCATCAGCCACTGCAGCCACCCCAGCTGCAGTGCACCCTGAGGGGATTCAGGATGGTGAAAAACCGGATGCTGGTCCTAGATAGTTAAGGTGCATATCAAAGGAATAATTTCAATGAGCCCAAACTCTTGCATCTTCCAATACATAGAAAAGCACTAAATTCATTAACTTGAGATGTCTGGCTTTATTTAATTAACAGTAAACTTTCAATGCTCTGACTACCTGGATTATTTTACAAGGACCCCTATATATCCTGGTTCCTCCCTTACTGCTTCAGAGCAGTCCCTCAGAGCTATCTGAGAGGCTGTCTCCCTGGCTTAAGTCCTCAGTACGTCTGCCGAATAAAACATGATTCTCAACTTTTAGGTTGTGCACTGCATTTTTTTTTTCAGTGGACAGATGTAGTCACCAATGTCTTTGTAGAGAGAAGGTGATGTGAAGGTTGTAGCAGAGAGAGATTTGAAGATGCTTTCCTGATGGCTTTGAAGATGGAGGAAGTGGCTGTGAGCCGAGGAATGCAAGAAATGCAACTCTAGAAGTTTGAAAAGCTAGGAAGTGGATTCTCCCCTAGAACTTCCAGAAGGAACCAGATCTCCTGACACCTTGACTTTAGTGAAACAGATTTTCAACTTCTGGTCTTCAGAATTATAAGAGAATAAATTTGTTTTAAGCCACAAAGTTTGCAATAATTTGTTAGAGTGGCCATAGGAAACTAGTAAACTGCTAAATCTTGCCATGTCCTTAGTTCACCATTTTATATTTTCTTTGCTGCCCTACAGTTCCAAATTATAGATTTCTCCAAACTTTCCTATGCCCTGGAGGATCAGGCAGTCCTTCCTGGTCAAAGCAATTTGCTGAAAAATATTTAATATTTTAATATATACCTACTAGGAGAACACCCTGCGAAAGACATTGTGAAAGATGCCCCAAAATGGTCCTCAAGGAGCCTGTTAGTATGTATGGTGCAACCCTAGAACTCAGCACCTCAGAACAATATATATTTTCTGATCTCACACAGTTTCTATGGGTCAGTTGCTATTTAGCAAGTATTGATGAGAGGTGCTGACTCAGGGTCTCTCATGAGGCTGCAGTCAAGATGTCAGCTGGACTACAGTTATCTGAAGGCTTGACTAGGGCTGGAGGATCCACTTTTAAGATGGAAGAAAGTTTAGAATTTAGCATCAGAAAACCCTATTCTGAAATTTCTTTCATTCTCTAGCAAATGACTCACGGAGTTGTTAGCAGACCTTAGTTTCTTGCTGGTTATCAGCAGGAGGTCTCAGTTCCTCACTATGTGGGCCTCTCCATAGGGCTGCTTGAGTGTCTTCATGTCATGGCAGCTGCTTCCCACAGAGAGAGAGAGAGAGAGAGCAAAAAGAAGCTGCTGTGCCTTTATGACCTAGACTTAGAAGTTACATGCCATCACTGTTGTCACATTCTCTTCATCAAAAGCTAATTACTAAGTACAGCCCACATTCAAAGAAAGGAGAATTAGGCTTCACTGAGAATTTGTGGATATATTTTAAAATCATCACAAGGAGTTTACAGTGGAGATGAGGGGCCTGAACATCCCCTGCACTGTAGGACAATGAAGGGCAGCCTCTAATTGTAGGCAGAACTGACCAGAAGCTCCTGTCCCTGGAGCGAAGATCGGGAACATGAAGGTGTAGACTCTAGGGGTCAGCAAAGACCTCAGGAGCCAGGCTTGAAAAAACAGTGTAACATTAAAAAACAAACACTACCTCTTTCAAAAATTATTAAAAGCAATATAGACATTTTGAAAATGTAGAATATAAAGAAGAAAAATACAAAATCATGTGGGTAGAAAAGGAGGAGGGGGAGCCTTTCTGAGGGGACAATAGCCATGAGCAAAGGCAAGAAGCTGGGAATAAACACGCCACGTGCCTCTGGTTTTCTAACAGAAGCAAAAGGTATCTGTTATATAGAAGGGGCTAGATTTTGCAAACAAATAAACACACAAATGCTCAACTCAGAAATGACTGTTCATTAGAGGCAGGCCCACTCTGCCCAAGCCAGAGGAGTTGGACTAAAATTCAGAAGGCGAGGGGCAGGTATTTGAGAAGGATTAGGCCTGGAGATGAGGTTCCACAAGTGGCAGTAACTTCGTGGGAAGACATAGTGTGTGTGGTGATCATGAGAGATTGGAGGAGAGTGTATTTAGGGGGTCAGGTAGGGGAGGACCAATGTCGGGGGAGGGGTGATGTTGTACACAAACTTGGGGCAGAATAAACAGTATGAAACGTCCAAGAAAGTGCTGAGATCAGCAGACCAAGGTCAGCCACCAGGTCTGCATCTATACACTACAGAGAGAGGAGCTGTTATCAGGGCAGAATTCTCGACACTTGACACTGGAGGCTAAGTGACTAGGAGGCGAGCTTCTGATAAATGATGGAGCTGGGGTCCAAACAAACAGTCCCTCATGGTTATCTATTTATTTTGCACGATATACCGAGCACTTTCTGTATATCACAATACACCAAGTTTTAAACATCTATTATCTAATTTCACCCTGACAAAAATTCTATGAGGTATTATTATCTTCTGTATCTGATAGGTAATGTTTTGGCTACTCATAATATACAGCCCCAAATAACTAGCTTAAATACATAAGGATTTATTCTTTCATGTAAAAGAAGCTTACAGCAAGACAGCCCAGGGCTGGTATGGAGGCTTCTTAGAGTTAACAGGGATCCGGGGTCCTCCATCTTTCTGTTTTGTCATCCTCAGTGTATTTCTTTTTCTTCTCGCTCACCTCATGGTCCAAGATGGCTGCTTAAGATCTAGTCATCACACCCGCATTCTGGGCAGCAGGAAGGAAAGAAAGGGGGAAAGACAAAGAGCTTATTTCCCAGCCAAACTAGCTCTTTATAAGCAGCTTCTCTACCAGTTGCACACAGTACTTTTACTTCCATCTTATTGGCCAGATATTAGTCACATGGCTGCTTCTAGCTGCAAAGCTGCTGTGTCTTTTAGCTTTGCACATTTATGCCCAAGAAAAGTCAGTCTACCTCTAAGGATGAAAGGAAGACTGGATATAGGATGGCGTGCAGCAGTTTTTGCCACATGTTTTTTGCATGTCAGGCTCGGGAAGGTCAACAGGCCTAAAATCATGTGTTGAATATTAAGCAACAGAACTAGGTCTCAAATCCAGAGTGTCTGACTCTGAAGTTCCAGAGAGAGAAGGAGAACACAGGTGAGAAGGAGAGCAAGAGAAAAAGAGTGTGGGACAAAGTTTATCAGAGCATTTTACTTGGACCTAGGGGTAAATTAGGGAGGCAGAGCCACAGAGAAATCAGCAGCTAATCCCCAGCACCTAGTGGGGGACTCAGTAAATATGAAGCAAATGGAACATAAAATCCTGCAGGCACTTAAGCAATGCTTTAAAAGTCAGCAGAACTGAGCGACAGCCGTCTTAGTCTTTCATAGTTTACATGTTGACTTCTCTCCCACTCTAGTGGAATAATTCATGTTATAGGTGGATGGAAGACCATAGTTAGAAGTGACTAGAGAGGGTCTTAGAGCACTTCAGTTTAGAGATGAAGGAATGAGGATGCCACTGACTTTGTATGCTGGGCTGCTGGGGTCTCGGGGTGGGGGGATGGAGTGGAGGGCAGGGGAGGAAAAGGGCAGGCAGAGTGCATTAGTTTGCTATTGCTGCCAAAACAAAACACCACAGACTGGGTGGCTTCAACCAACAGAAGTTTATTTCTCACAGTTCTGGAGGCTGCACGCCCAAGATCGAGGTGTTGGCAGGGTCAGTTTCTGGCGAAGTCTCCCTCCTTGTCTTGCAGGTGGTTGCTTTCTCCCTGGGTCCTCCCATGGCCTTTACTCTGTTTATGTACATCCCTGCTGTCTCTTCTTCTAAGGATGTCAGTCCTTGTGGATTAGGGCCCTTACTTATGACCTCATTTAATCTTAATTACCTCTGTAAAGGCTCTATCTCCAGATACATTCACATTCTGAGGTACTAGGAGTTAGGACTTAAACATATGAATTTTGAGGGGGGCACAATTCAGTTCACAACAGGGAAGGAAACAAAAGACAAGAGAAAGAGGCAAACCTAAGAATCCCAAAGGAGTGGTATTTGAAGGTGAGCTCTCCCCAGTCCTTTGGTGGTGGCTGTGGAGAGTTAAGGGGGGAAGTGTTAAGAGATATCTGGAGAGGGCTTCCCTGGTGGCGCAGTGGTTGAGAATCCGCCTGCCGATGCAGGGGACACGGGTTCGTGCCCCGGTCCGGGAAGATCCCACATGCCGCGGAGCGGCTGGGCCCGTGAGCCACGGCCGCTGAGCCTGCGCG
>NC_041229.1:19221007-19378792 GCF_002837175.3 Physeter macrocephalus | reverse complement strand
GTGCTCCGCAACGGGAGAGGCCACAACAGTGAGAGGCCCGCGTACCGCAAAAAAAAAAAAAAGAGATATCTGGAGAGACCCTTCCAACTGGAAGCTGCCCAGTAGTGGCACAGAGAGGCCAACAGGGGGTGTTGTGGAGTCACCCTTTGCCACAGATTTCCCAAGTTCTTATCCACGCCCAGCATCAGGGCTCCCTTCTCTTACCCCCTCACTCTCTCCTCCTCACCTAACCTTCAGTCACTCCTCAGATTGTGGTTATTCCTACAACCTTCTGGTTCACCTGGGAGATGGGGAGGATATAGTTGAAAAGCGATGAACTTGGGTGTCTGGCAGACCTAGCTGGGACTTCATTTCCCTACTTACTTGATCTCATACATACATTCATGCTTAAAAGGTCACCATTTAAGAAACTGTACATAGTGCATTCCATTGAACTGGTTGGGTCATTCTCAGCTAAACCTTCTCTTTGTCTTTGTAAAAGAATCTATTGAAAATTTTGGGTGGAGAGATTGGTATAATTTTGAATTGTGGTACTTGCAGTGAGTAACCCGTTAAACAGTTCACCTGATAGCATGGTGACAAAGGTGACAGCACTGATGAAATTTAATTCCTACTTCTGTATCTACAAGGGGCATCTCTCTGATTTTTCCATATCTAGTCAGTCCACCTTGGATAACTTTATGTTTCTATGGAAGGCAATCTTGTATGGTTTTGAACACAGAGTCCAAGTCTTGATCTGCACATTTTATCTTAAATGGGCAGATGTTGTTATAAAGCACCTCCTCTAATCCTCTAAACCTTAATTACCTTAAAGACTATAAAAAAAATTGAACTCTACTTCAATCTCTCCACTGTTTCTGCACCAAACTTCAGGAACGTGGCTGCATGGTCATTCTCTTGACCTTGGGCTACAGAACTGCCTAGTTTTCTGCTTTAGAGAAGTGAATGGAAATTCATACCTATAGTTGGTTGCAGGCGGGAGTGAGGTCTACAAGGTTGTGTTCAAGGTGAGGTTTCGTGGGGAGACGTTGTTGATGGGTGTATGGGTTACGGAAAAGCAGTGGAGGCATCCATTCCCCACACACACCCAGACTGGACCCTGTGCAAGTGGAATCAGGAAGTTTTTATTTAGAGGATGCTCCAGCAGGCTTGGGTTGGGTAGTACTCCCTCCATTCATGGTTTTGGAATAAGGAGGGGTGGAAAAGCCTCAAGAGCATTTTTCCTTTCTCCTTTCCCCCTCACAAACTCCCGCCTTTCCCAGCAGAAACTTTATCTAGAATCCTTCAGTCCTGCAAGTTTTGTGATGTTACTTTAAAGAGGCTCTGGATGTCTGTTGGTTACACACTCGGGATATCTGGTTTATGTTGTGTCTAGGGGCCTCCCCGCTCTGCTTAGCTTAGAAGTCGGGCAGTAATCATCTATTATGTAGAGCGTTTTGCATTTCAAAAGTGCTTGCTAGGTTTTGTAGCAGGTGCTGTCAATGCCCCGCCCACACCCCCTGGCCCTCATCTGCATTCCAGCTGGGCTTCCACTGCAGGTGCCTAGGATACATTGCCTGTTGGCTCTCTCTGGCCACCAGAGCCTGCTATGCCTGCCAGAGCAGCTGGCTGGAAGTACCTGGGAACGAGCAGATACATCCCAGCCTCCTGTCTCTCAGGCAAGACCCTCAGGCTCTGAAGCACATGCTCTACACTGAGGCCAGAGGTCCTAGTAGGACTGAGCCTGGGTGTTACACTTGTAACTTGTACATCACCTCATCCATATTGGTTTTCTTCCCTCCCCATCTCACTTCCCCATTACCCTACTGATGTTTTCTGAGGTCACTTCTAAAGAAAAACGATTTCTCTACTTACATCACTTCTGATACCAAGTGTGTGGGGAACATTTCTCCCCACACCAACCAATTTCCAACTCCCTGGACACCAGCTGGGTGTCCTATAACTTGATTCAATTCTGACCCTAACTACCTGGAATCAGTGTCGGACCCCACAGGTTAAGGACCCCGTCCCACAAGACTGCCCCCACTTCAGAGGCCAGTTGCAAGCAGTGGGTCCTCAGGGTTCCCACACTTCTCTCGGACTTGGCTACAAAGGCAGGGGTTCCTATAACACCCCGCCCACCCGCTCTACTCTCTCCCCCACCCCCACCCCCGCTCCACTTTTGATTATTTGCTGAAATGCATCAAAAAACTCATGGAAAGATTTACTGACATTTGCCCATTTATTGTAAAGGATCCAGATGAACACCCAGATGAAGAGGTACATAGGGCAAAGTCTAGAAGGGTCTTGAGTGCAGGAGCTGCTGTCCCCATGGAGTTGGGGTGCACTGCCCTCCTGGCATGTGTTCAACAGCTTGTAAGCTCTCGAAAACCCATATTTTAGGGATTTTTTATGGAGACTTCATCACGTAGGTGTGATTGATTGTTGACTACGTCTCCAGTTCCTCTCTCCTCCCCTGAGAATGAAGATGGGGCTGAAAGTTCCAAGCTTCTAATTACAGCTTGGCCTTTCTGGTGACCAGCACCCATCCTGAAGCCATCCAGGAGCCCACTAAGAGTCACCTCATTAGAACAAAAGATGCTCCTATCATCCAGGAAATTCCAAAGGATTTAGTAGCTCTGTGTAAGATGTTCCTAGCATCCCTATCACTCAGGAAATTACAAGGATTTTAGGGGCTCTGTGTCAGGAACCAAGATCAAAGACCAGATATTAAAACAAAAGATGTTTCTAGTACCCTTATCACTCAGGAAATTACAAGGGTTTTGGAGCTCTTTGTCGAGAACTGAGGACAGAGACCAAACATATATTTCTCACTATGTCACAATCTCCCAAATAAATTACTTGCTGGAGTAACTCAAACCAAGGTAGATTCCCACGACTGAGTGCCAGACACTGCAAGGTGCCTGTGACACTACCTGGGGGCTACACAGCACAGTGGTCAAGGTCACAGCCTTCAGAACCCAACTGCCCAGGGTTCACAGTCTCAATGTCACCCTCTAGTTGTTGTGTGGCCTTGGACAACTTACTTAATACTCTTTGTATCTTGCTTCCCTCATTTATTTTTATTTATTTATTTTTGGTTTCATTGGGTCTTCATTGCTGCGCACGGGCTTTCTCTAGTTGCGGCGAGCGGGGACTACTCTTTGTTGTTGTGAGCGGGTTTCTCATTGCGGTGCCTTCTCTTGTTGAAGAGCATGGGCTCTAGGTGCACGGGTTCAGTAGTTGTGGCTCGCAGACTCAGTAGTTGTGGCACACGGGCTTAGCTGCTCCGCGGGATGTGGGATCTTCCTGGAGCAGGGCTCAAACCCGTGTCCCCTGCATTGGCAGGCATATTCTTAACCACTGCACCACCAGGGAAGTCCCTTGCTTTCCTCATTTATAAAAATAAAATAATAGTCTCAATTTCATAGGATTGTTGTGAATAGTAAATAAAATATTGTATGAAAAGCACTCACAGTAATGTCTGGCACATAGTAAGCTGTTAATACAATAATAATTACCACTATTATCTCAACCGACGGCACTACCTTTCAGAGCTCTTCGATTCAGAAATCTTGAGGTTGTTCTTTTTTTTTAAATTGAAGTATAGTTGATTTACAATATTGTGTTAATTTCAGGTGTACAGCAAACTGATTCAGCTATACATATATTATTTTTCAGATTCTTTTCCATTATAGGTTATTACAAGATATTGAATATAGTTCCCTGTGCTATAGTAGGACCTTGTTGTTTATCTATTTTATATATAGTAGTTTGTATCTGATAATCCCCAACTCCTAATTTATGCCTCCCTCCCTTTTCCGTTTGGTAACCATAAGTTTGTTTTCTATGACTGTGAGTCTGTTTCTGTTCTGTAAATAAGTTAATTTGTATCATATTTTAGATTCTACATATGAGTGATACCATATGATGTTTGTCTTTCTCTGTCTGACTTACTTCACTTAGTATGATAATTTCTAGGTCCATCCATGTTGCTGCAAAGGGCATTATTTCATTCTTTTTTATGGCTGAGTAATATTCCATTGTATATATGTACCACATCTTTTATATCCGTTCATCTGCTGATGGACATTTAGGTTGCTTCCATGTCTTGGCTATTGTAAATAGTGCTGCTATGAACATTGGGGTGCATGTATCTTTTCAAATTAGAGTTTTCATCTTTTCCAGATATATGCCCAGGAATGGAATTGCTGGATGATATGGTAACTATTTTTGGTTGTTTAAGGAACCTCCATAGTGTTTTCCATAGTGGCGGCACCAATTTACATTCCCACTAACAATGTAGGAGGGTTCCTTTTCTCCACACCCTACCCTCTCCAGTATTTATTATTTGTAGACTTTTTGATGATGGCACTCTGACTGATGTGAGGTGATACCTCATTGTAGTTTTGATTTGCATTTCTCTAATAATTAGTGATGTTGAGCATCTTTCCATGTGCCATTTGACCATCTGTATGTCTGCTTTGGAGAAATGTCTATTTAGGTCTTCTGCCCATTTTTAATTGGGTTGTTTGTTTTTTTGATATTGAGCTATATGATCGAGGTTACCCTTAGTGCTTGTCTCTCCCCTTAAAGCGTCATGACCAAGTCTGGTCAACCTGTCCTCTCCATATCGCTCAGATTCACCCAATGTGCCCCACCCATACTTTTTGCCACCACATGCACTCTCTCCTGGATTTCAGTGACAGCTTCCTCACTGGTCCCTGCACCTCTGGAGTGTCCTCTGATCACCCATTCTTCACATCACAGCCCAAGCCATCTTTCTGAAAAGCAGATCTCATGTCACTTCCCTACCTAAACTTGTTCTGGGACTCCCCATTTTCCTCAGGAGAAAATCCAAGCTCCTGCCTTTGCATGAAGGACCCTACAAAACCCTTCAGACCTGATCCCACTGGTCCCCCAGCCTTGCCCCTCCTTATTCTACCTTGCTCGGTGCATGTAGTCCCATTACACTGTCTCTAGCTTCCTGCACACCCCACGGGGCTTCACATGTTTGTGCCTTTGCTCCTGTTGGTTGTGCTGCCTGAAATACCTTTCCCATCTTTCTTCATCTGGGTACTATTTATTTTCTGAACTCACTTCGGATGTCTCCTCTTCCAGGAAGGCTTCCTGGATGCCCAGGCTCTGCCTAGTGGTCCTCGTCTCTTCTGTGGTACTTTGTACACCCCAAAATCACCACGTACCATTCTATAGAAGTATTACTCATTTGTTTTTCCAGTTAAATGGCACTCTCTTAAGACAGATTCTGAGTCTAATTCATCTTTTATCTCCAAAATCCCCAGTGCTTGTCACTAAATCTGCGTTCTGTATATTTTTGTTGAGGTGAACTCATAGGGAGACAGAAAACCTGGCAGTACACAGACAGGGCTTAAAAAAGGGGCAGCTAAAGTGGGACAGACAAGCCTTCCTGTCCAGTGCAGACAGCTCAAACGCAAGTGACATTCTGTCCTCCAGCGGCCCTACCATCCCTGCCCCCTTAGGGCTCCAATTCGGCTCAAAGCAGTTTCTGGCTCACAGTGTCCTGTTGTTCTCTGTGCTGCAGAGATTATTTACTGTCACCTTGTTTTCGGGCCCAGGAATCTCTGCCTGCTCTTGGAGGTCAGTGACTGCTCAGGGGCCCACAGAAACAAACTGCTGCATGGAAGGGTTCTTTTGTTTTTTTTTTTTTGGTCACTCCATGCAGCATGTGGGATCTTAGTTCTCTGACCAAGGATCGAACCCGCACCCCCTGCACTGGAAGTGCGGAGTCTTAACTGGACCGCCAGGGAAGTTCCTGCTGGGGACGGTTTTGATAGAAACATGAGAAACGCAGATCAGGCTTGTGTCCTTGCCTGGGGAGCTCACTGTTTATTGTTCTAGCTTCAGTGTTTGGAAATGTCAGACTCAGGCTGACTCTTCCCTCCTCTGGCTTCACCGCAGGGGTCAGAAAGGCACTGTACCCACCAAGGAGGTTTTGGAAGGGCCTATGGTCTCTGGCTGTCTCTGCAGTTTGGGGACACCGCAAGCCACTTGTGTTTCTGATTTCCGAACATTTCCACGGGGGCCATAGGGGTGGGGTGTGGAGTTCAGCATAGTCTACTTGGTGAGACTTCCTGGACAGAATGAATGTCATGGGCTCCCAGATGCCCTGCAGCATCTGGCCCGGCTGGGCTCTGCCACTAGAGGGAACAGGCTTGCCCTCTATCAGGTGTGGTCGTGGCCTTGATCTTGGCCTTTCCACTGCTAGGTATGGCCTTTACCTGATTTGGGGCTCCAGCTCAGACACTTGAGGTCTGGTATTATGGCTTCTTATTCACTTTTTTCTCAAAAATGTTTATTGGGGGCCCCTATGTGTTAGCTAACTGGGAGACAAAGTATGGCCCCTCCCCTAAGGAGTCATGGTTCAGTTGGGAAGAGAGAGAAAAATAACAATGAGACGTCAGTGCTAACGGACCTAGGACAAGATTCCTGGAGAGCACAGAGGAGGGAGTGACTGACTCTGCTTGTCAAGAGAGGTGGTGACCTGGACCTGATCCTCAAGAAGGGGCAGGAATTCACCAGGGGACTGTACCGTCCATGGTGCCGAGCGGCCAGCCCATCACTGACGCTCACTAGGCAGCAGCTCTCCACTCCCACCGCTTCCTAGATTCCAGTGACCCTCAGCAGTACTCACGCAGCGGGAAGTGCCCTATTACGTCGTCACCTGCAACTCACAGCATTCACAGTCCACCAAAAGCCTTTTCTTTCTTTTAACTACTTCAACCTCAGAGAAGATCCCAGCCTGGATCAAAGTTCAAGTTGGTCCTCAGCTTTAAGTACATCAGATCCATCCTTAGTAAAGACTGAGACGTTAGCCAGAAGATGCCCTGCAGTCTCTGATACCAAAGCTGCATTTGCTCCTCTTGGCTCCCAAAGGTCCAGAACATCAGCAGGGCTGGAGATAAAGGGAGCCCAATGTCTTTAAACCCCTTGCAGCTTGGTGGAGCTGCTCTATAAACAGTGAAACGCACACACTGAAAGAGTCGAGCCTCGGCTTCACATGGACTGTTAGAAGGAGGTGGAGAAGCCAGCCAGGGCTGTAATTAACAGGACCCGTAATTGTGACATAAATAAGAGCCCCGGCATTGACAACTATTGTTATTGAAATGTCATGTTTTGAATGCAAAAATACAGTTAAAATGTAGAGAAGCTGGGTGATATTAATGTATGCAAATATGCTTTAATTAAAGCTCAGCAGCCACTGGCTTAAAGTAAAGGACTTGATTTAAATACTTAAGCAAATATTATAATGGCTCCTAGGATAGGCGACAAAAATGGTAAATGACACTGCAAACACCACCAGGAACTATCAACTCCCAGACCTCCCTGTGTGTACGATGTTGACGGAAGTAAACCCAGTACAGGGATTCTCCAGATCGATCTCTGGGACTTCTGAGGGAACGTGGTCTCTCAGAGGGCAGGTCCAACGGGGTATTAATGGAGCAATGATGACATTTGGCTGAAATGGTCTGTTGACCAGCTGTCTCCCCCAGCAGATCTTGGGCCATCTGAGGACAGCAGTCATGTTGACTCATCCTACTGATTCATCCCTCCATTCCTGGCATTTGGCTCCATGCCCTGCACATGGATAGCCCTCAATATATAGTTGTTGAGATGAACTTTGCATTTTTACCTCTGGGACAATCAATATTCACTGAGGAAATCTGACAACCACTGATGGATCTCAAGGTCCATGCCCTCTCTGCCACCTGGGCAATGCTGCCTTCTTAAATGTACAGACAATCTCTACATCCCTGTGTTTTCTGGCTGGAATCCCAGCTGTCTCACTTCTCAGCAAGGAGAATGGATCACTGCTGTGCCTTCCTATAGAGGCTGTGTGCTCATTAGCAGATGTCTTAATTTTATGAATCAGTAAAGGCAGATCTTGAGGGGCCTGGGTCCTTGCTATGACATTTAATATTATTAAATTCAAATATGCTTATGGGAAGTAAAATTGATTATTACTCTTTAGTAAGCAGGCATTATTTCAATGAGGGTAGAGGGAGTTAGTCCAAAAAATAATGTTTAGATTTGATGGAATATGTATAAATAGGGTCTCAATCTATAAAAATTTACCAATCCATAATGCTAAAGACATTATAAATATGTAGTGATGCTATAAGAAAAATTATATGGTAATTTTGTGTCAGACTCAGGGTGGGAGAAGAGAAACCATGCTTTTGGGGATGATACATACTTAATCTTTTGCAATCACACCATCCTGTTAGTGCTTTCCTCAAAGTCCAAAGAATATAGGACCAAATGAATAGTGGCCCTAGACCACTGTTAATGAATTTAGTAACTGTTAGTGGTCACTGTTAATGGTCATTAGCAGACTGGTGATGTCATATATTGAGCACTTACCATTCACTAGGCATTTAACTAACACCACCTCACTTTATCTGCATGATAGCCATATATTGCAGATATTATAGACATGGTAGATATTGTAACTGATAAAGAAACTATGAATTCATTAAGATTAAGTAGTTTTCCAACGTCCTTCTTTTTTTTTGAGAGCCAGACACTATATGCTTCAAGGAGACCGACCGGGTTACTACAGAGCCACACCTATGCAGTAGGTCCAAAGCCTCGTCAAACCATGATGACTCTCCGTCTTACAGTTAGTAAGTAGTAAAAGTAGATTAAAAATAAAATCTAATCTATATCTATCTTTCAACTTGTGTTTAGATTACTTAACTTAATATAATTATTAATATGGTTGGATTTACATTTACCATGTCAATATTCTTTTTCTGTTGTCCCTTCTATTTTTGGTTCCCTTATTAGCTCTTTAATTACTTCTTTTGGATTATTATTATTTTAGTATTCTGTTTTAATTTATCTATCAGCTTTTCCACTATTCCCTTTGTATTATTTTTTGAGTAGTTGCTCTAAGGATTGCAATCCATTTACTGTATAATTAGAGTTAATATTTTACCCCTTCAAATAAAATGGAAAAACATTAGAACCATATAGGTCTCTTTATGTTTTAATTGTTTTATATATCACCTCTACATACATTGAAAACCCCACCAAATAACATTATAATTTCCACTTTCAACCTTCAATACTTTAAAGACCTTAAGAGGAGAAAAATATTTTTTATATTTATCCAGATATACTTCCTTTAACAGTTCTTTTATAGCAGGTCTGCTGGTTATGAATTCTCTGAGTTTTCTTTCATCTGAGAATATCTTTGTTTGACCTTCATTTATAAAGAATATTTTTGCTAGCATAGAGTTATGAGTTGACAGTTTTCTCTTTCAGTACTTTAAAATGTTGTTCCACTGTCTTCTGGCCTCCATGGTTTCTTATGAGAAATCCATCATATTTTAAATAATTGGTTTCCCTGTAATAACATTTTTGTATAGCTACTTTCATTATTTTTTCTTTATTTCTGTTCTTCAGTAGTTTGGTTATTATGTGTCTAGGCATGGTTTTCTATGAATTTGTCTTCCTTAGGGCTTGCTGAGCTTCCTGCATCTGTAAGTTTCTATCTTTCACCAAATTTGGGAAGTTTTCAGTCACTATTTCTTCGAACACCCTTTCTCCTCTCCTCATGGGACACCAACAAATTTTTCAAATCGTCTTGCAAGTCTGTGATGCTCTGTCCATTTGTTCGTTTTAATTTCTCTCTGTTTATCAGATTGGGAAATTTCTATTGCTCTACCTCCAAGTTCTATTGAGGCCATCCAGTGGGAAAATTTTTTTTAAAGTTTCAGATGTTTTATTTTTCAGTTCTAAAATTTCCATTTGGTTCTTTTTTTATGACCTCTACTTCTCTTCTGAGAAGTTTTCCATCCTTTTCAAGTGTATTTACCTTTACCTCATGCAAGATAATTCTAATAATTGTTTTAAAGCCTTTCAAGTCTCTGTCTGATAATTCCAGTATCCAGATCAGCTGTAGGTTAGTGTCTGATGATAGTCTTTTCCCTTGAGATTAGGTCACATTTTTCTGCTTCTTTGTCGAGTAATGTTGAATTGTATCCTGGATGGTATAAATGCTATGTTGTGCATACTCCAAAATGATTAAAACCCTCTAGAGAGGGTTGATTTATTTTTATTTGTTCTATTTTAGTTTAGATCAGTTAGGCTCAGATTGTAAGCTTTGTCTTACCTTCTGTGGGTGGTGATTCATATTTCAGCTCAGTTCTCAACACCCTTGTTATAAGGTCCCATGCATGTGCAGTTTAGGGGTGTCCTGGGACTTGTGTGGGTTCATACACAGAATTAGAAGATTTTCTTCTCCAGCTCTCTCCTCTCCAATTTTCCCCTCACACTCTCTAGTTCCAGAAAAGTGGTGTTTCAATCAGAGTTTTAGCTGCACTTGCCACCAGCGGGGTACAACTCCAGGTGGGGGCCATGCTCAGGGCAATGCTGTGAGAGAAAAGGGAAAGAAATGCCCAGGAACTCATCTTCAGATGGTTTGCATCTCCTAGTGTTAGTTTCTCTTTGCAATCTGCTTGTTGTGGTTTACTTTAGGGTCTTCAGAGAGTTGCTTTTTGTACTTGTTTCATAGTTTTTAGTTGTAATCAGTGGGAGAGAGAGAGAGAGGCTTTCCCAGGCTTGCTCCATCTTGGAATGTCCTTACAGTAAAGGTAGGGTTTGAAGCCAAGATTGTCTGACCATTAAGCTTCCATTTTTCCACATATCACGCAGCCTCCTATTCCTATGCTTTTAAAATTCATGACTACCAAATTGGCCAGAAAATTATCCACGAAGCTTCAGCTGCTTTCTCCACCTTTGTACACAGTGTTTCTGATTCAGTTATGGAGGCAGAACCAGCAGAGGCCAGCAGTTAGTTTATCATTACCAGAGAAACTAATTACATGATGATTGGCTTTTCTTATGGATGACAACACCACTCTCCCACCCCTAACCCAAACAGCACACAATTGTCCTGAGAACCCTTGATTTGTTTATGTTTTATGGCTGTGGCCAGAGGCAGGAAGAACCTGAGGAAAAAAAGAAAGTAAAAGAGGGAGTGGAGTAATTGCAGAACCATGTGCGAACAAAACCTTTACATATTTCATTCCGTAAAAGAAGCACAAGAAATGCAAACAAGTGAAGTAAATTCCCCCAAGGGAAATGGATTTAATTATCAAACAATTCTGCCAAAAGAATCTGAAAAATAACTAATACCAGTACACTGAGCTTCAAACACACACACACACATACACCACACACACACACACACACACACACACACACACAGGGCTGTGGAAGACAGATGAGCAAGCATGAAAGAGGAGAGAGAGTCCTGTATATTTATAATTCATAGTTTCAGGGGCAATGCTCCATTCTGAGTGTGAGTGTGTACTTTTGTGTGTGTGGCTGTAGGTTTTTTTCCTCTTAAAATTTTATACAGAATAGTTAACTGCACATATTTTAGTGTTTCAATTAGCAAAGATTACTATTTGTTTCTCTTTCTTTTTAAGCACTGAGGCAGTAATTACACTCACGATGAGAGAGTTTTGCAGGCCACTTTCTCATTTTGCAGGCTCTCCCTGAACAAAGTACAATAATAGACCATTATGAAATAAACTTGGCCCATTGGAGAACACTGGCCTCTCCTGACACACATGCCATTAAAGGTGGATTGTGGAAGAGGATCAGTAAGCAACCAGCATAAATGTATCATCAGGCAAATTAGCAAAACATTTACTACTTAATGGTGGGAGAAGGTCCTTTCCAATAACTTTCCCTAATGCCACCATAATTGGGGAAATATCAGCTGCTGCACAGCTGTGCAGCTTGATATCTAAACGGGCCCTCAGCGCTGCTCTCTGGGACCAGGTGTGTTCCTAAAGAGGATTTCCATGAGGTAAAGAGGCCCTAATGGGGTGTGAGCATCTGAGGTAGCTGTGTAGTCCTTACTCCCGGGGCTCTCTGGGAACTACTGAAGTTTGTGATAGAAACTTGGAAGACGGTGTGGTGTTTCCTCCAGGGCTATGTTTACAGAACTTTCCGAAGCCAGCTTCTTTGGTTTTGAGATCCGGATAAGATGGGGAACATTTTCACCACTAGGGCTTATCTTTCAGGAGTGAGGTTTGGGGGCACAATTTTTTTGTAACTTGCAGATAAATAATAACCTTCATCTTTCTTCACAGTTTATAAAACTCTTGCACAGGCATCATTTCATCTGATCTTCACCACAACTTAGGGGGTGGATCATTATTATTTTCATTTTACAGCCTGATGAACTGAAGCTCTCCGAGGAATAAGAAACTCATCCAAGATCAAACATGAGTTAAATGGAACAGTCAAGGATTTTGATTCTTGCTCTTCTCATAATTGAAAACACACCTCTTAGCAGTGTCCCATCCACTGCTCGTCTTGTCTTGCAGAATGAAGACCTTTCCACAGATTGAAAGCTCCAGCCAGTCAAGGATTGAACTGATCATTCTTCCCCTCCTGCATCGCATCTGGGACCTACTCTGGTCCTTGTGTTCGCATTGTAGCGAATCCTTCGTGAATCTGCGTTGACTGAGGGCTGGTCTGGAGGATGGAAATCAGGAGCTGCCAACCTCTGGTGCAGTGCCTGATACTTGGTAGGTGCTCTACATTTGAGGAATGAATGAATAAGCATATTAAAAAGCAGTCACGGGCTTCCCTGGTGGCGCAGTGGTTGAGAGTCCGCCTGCCGATGCAGGGGACACGGGTTTGTGCCCCGGTCCGGGAAGATCCCACGTGCCGCGGAGTGGCTGGACCCGTGAACCATGGCCACTGGGCCTGCGCATCCGGAGCCTGTGCTCCGCAACGGGAGAGGCCACAACAGTGAGAGGCCCGCGTACCCACAAAAAAAAAAAAAAAAAAAAAAAAAAAAAAAAAAGCAGTCACGTGGGGCAAGTACGAAGTGTGGGGGGCGGTAGGGAGGGAAAGAATAAAGGTCGGCACTAGCAAGGGGTCATGCAACATGGACAGAATGAAGTCTTGGGAGGCAGGTGCAGAGGCATGGGAGGAGGTCAAGCTTCAGGCTCTACCGCTTGGCCACACAGGGAAAACTGAGCAATGACTGATTCTTCCAGTTAAAAGGAGGATGTTCGGGGACAGCCTCTCCATGCCCTGGTATGATCACCAGGAGCTCCTTGATTTTCAAGCCTAGAAGTCTTAGAAGTGATATCAGATCAACTACCTTTTATGCCCACTTCCTCTGTCTCCTGTATCTTGATATCTTGAGTGCTCATCTTGTCTGTTGGCATAGTGACAGATTAAAAAACAAAGACACCCCCCCAAAATGTGGGCCACATGGACTCCATGTGGAGGTACCAGGGATTCAGCTCATCCTTTCCTGTTTCTGTGGGGAGAAGTCAGCCTTCTCCATGTACACAGCTGAAGCCTTAAATCCCTGAGCCATCCTGAGCTTTGGTAATTTTACTGAGAGTAAGTCATTCAGAGGCCAAGAATTCCTTTCTATAGCTGCCTGTGCAGAATTCTCATGATAAAAAGAAATCATGAACTTCTTAGCTACATACTATCAAACCAATGAGCATTGATTACAAACTGCTAATTTAATCAGGCTTTTTGAACTACTTGGGACTTTAGCCTCTGTGGGTCCATGACCCAGGGTGGTCAGTGCAGCCATGACCCTTTGTTCCTCAGTCCCTGCAACCCTATTTCCTACTGGCTTCTGCCTTCTCTTCAGCCTCTGTGTTCTGTCTTCCACTCCTGATCTCTTTCACACTCTTGCCATGGTTCTCTCCAGAGCTGTTACTCAGTCCTAACTCCCTACATTTCTGGACTCCTTCCTCTATCCTTAGGCCTTAACCAAAACTTGGTTCTTCCCAAAGGATGCTGCTTCCTTTCTGCTGCATGGACCCCAGAGTAAGTGTTGGCATTCTCCGAGCCTCATCATTGTCATTTGCAGACTCAACTCAGGGGAAAGTTTGTCTTTTGTGGCTTCAGCAGTGGAACTAAATTACCTTTTATTTCTTCCAGCTGTTTTCATCTACAGAGTTCCCTGCACTGTATTGTCTATATTTTCTCATTTTCTGTATTCTTGACGCTCTGGCATTCAGGAGGGCCTGGCTAGCTAATTCCCAGAGAGCGCCAACAGCTCCCCTAAGACTGTACCTCTGATATTACAAGCCAAGCAATCTAGAGCCCACACCCCCAACCAACTCTTTTCTCAAACTGTCATGCACTAAGTCTGTATTCTTCCTGCCCAAACTCACCCCAGGGCCAGGTGCTGGACAGCTAGGACCACTCCAGCTCAGAGCCACCTGAAATTATTCAAACTATCCAATTCTAAGCTTACTCAGTGTACCTAACCTGCCTTGCCCGTTCCTTCCTGTTAGAACCCCAATAAAGGCTCTGGGTCATGTTCTTCCTTCTCTTTCTTTTGCTTCCTGACTGACCCTAGTCCATCCCTCTGTGGCCCTGGGTGGCATGCTGTGCCTTCCACTTTTAGGGATCTGTGAGTATAAACTTCTTCCTTCGTGACAATCATTTTCATGTCTGCTGTCTTACCATGCCTGAATAAAACACATCCCGGGTACAATTTTAATACATACACCCTCCCTTGAGCTTCAAATCTCTCATATTCCTCGTTTCGACCTCAATTCCTGCTATCATCATCTGCCATCATCATGAGGAACTCTAAATCCTGTAAGTGGGTGAATAAGTGAATGAATAAATGTCGGACTTGGTTCCAATTCTGACTCTCACCCTCACCAGGCAAGTCGCTTCACTTTTCTGAGACTCTTTCCTCATCTGGGAAACTGGGACAATACTTATCCACAAGTTGTGACAAGGAGTTGATGAAAAATTAGGTAAAGCACCTAGAACCTGGAGCTGGGACACAATGGGTGGCAAGTGTTAGATCCTTTTTTCCTTTTCCCCTCCTTACCTGAGGACATTTGGATGAGGATGGCAGGAATCATAGGAATCTGAGAATTTTTGGCTTCAGTTCCCAACCATCAGTCACTATATCTCTGCTCACAGCAGACCACTGGAAAGAGAAGAGGCAGTGATAACAGATACCAACCTGGTGGGCCTCCGAGCCCAGCCTCCTCAGAAATTGTCACAAGTTTCTACCATCTCTCCTTCTCCCACATGAAAGGCCTCTGGGATGAAGCAGGGGTGCCTGGATGTACCCACAGGCTGTGATTTCCAGGAGGTAGCCTGCTGGAAGGATGGATCCCAGGTCGCCTGGGCCAAAGTCAGGGGGCCCATGGCTGCTGGGAAATTTCTCAACAGATCCCAGGGTATCAGGAAGAATGAGAAAGAAAATCCATCCAGCACTCCCTTTCTTTGCAGTAGCATCCTTTGTCAGCCAGAATACACAAGTTAAAATTCAGTTCTCTCCTCCAACTGGGTGAGGTCACCACTCTCAAAGGGACTTGGGGAGACAAGTTTGCCCTCCTGTTCTCCTTTGTGCTGTATGGTCCAGGTACAGGTTCTCCAACCACTAAGGTATTTAATCTCTCTCTTCTGGAAGGGGAGCCAGCCCTGAGAACGTGACCAGGTTAAAGCTGGTGCCGGTGCCAGTGGCTGTGGCTGTTCCTGGGAAGGACTTTGAATCACAGAGTCATCAATCAATCAGCAAGCGGTGCTGTGGGCACAGCCCTAGGCAGGTTCTTGTAGTGGGTAGAGAAGAAGAGGACGAATGGGCCATCACCACGTCTTTCAGCAGTTTCTGGTCTCGTTGAGGAGACAGACTTAAAAGGTCGAAGAGCAGTTCGCTGTGTGTTTGAAGGCTGAAAGGCAGTGCATGCTCCACGTGCAGTCATATCTGGAGAAGAGAAAGCATGGAAGGATTTACAGGAAAAAGCTTCAGGGAGGCACCCCTCCCTGACTGAGAGGCGGGAGAGGGGGATGCAGAGCTGGGAACCGTCGGAGGGAAGGAGCCATCACATTCTTCGAGAATGGACCATGAGCCAGGCGCTGTGGAAGTGCTCTGCACGCTGTTCCATTAACCTGCACAACAGCCTGCAAAGCAGAGGCTTTATGAGTCTCACCCTCATTTTCAAATGAGGAAATGGAGGCACAGAGAACCCTACTTTGAGTCACATGGGCAGGAAGTGGCAGGAGGCAACTGGCTCCAGAATCTATACTCATAACCCATACGGTGTGATCCTAGATCAGGGTTCTCAATCTTGGCTGCACATTTAGATCACCAGAGGTGCTTTTTCCAGAAACCAAGGCCAGGCCCCAGTTCTAGAGATTGATTAAATTGGTCTAGGGTGAGGGTGAGTCACGAACAGTTAAACAGAGCACTCTGAGGGTGATGGCAGGTTGAGAACTGCTGTTCCTGATACCATGAGATTCTGCTATGAAGGAAAGGACTGGGAGAGAAGTCAGGTGGGCCAGGTAGGGCAGGTGCTAGAAACATGCAAATGTCAGCATAAAGAAGAGGAAGAAGAAGGGAACTTATCCATATGAGGCACACTTGTAGCATGGCTGCTACTGGCCAGGCACTACACCTGGGTTATTTAATTTCATCAACCAGGAAGTATTATTATTATTCTAATTTAACAAATGAGGAGAATTAGGAGGTTATCTAGCTTGTCCTTAACTAAAGGTAAGCAGCAAAACTAGGATTTAGATGCAGGTCTGTTTAATTACAGCCTGTGTACTACCTCACACACAATAATGGGTAATGAGAGGCATGGTAGGTTCTTGTGTGGGTGACAAGTATCAGTTAGGATAGGCTATGTTATGCTGCAGTAAGAAACAATCCTCAATTATCAGGGTCTCAAAAAACAGATGTTACTTTTTCTGCCCCATGTCCATCATGGGGTAGCGGGGGGTTCTGCTCATCCTGGTCACCCAGGGACCCAGGCTAATCTCAAATGCTGATGGTCAGTGTGCCACAGAGAAAGAGCTCTGGAGGGTCTCGCATTAGCAGTGAAATGCTCAAGTCCAGAAGAGGCACCCATCGCTTCTGCTTCCAGTTCCCTGAGCAGAACTAGTCCCACACTTATCATATGCCTATAATGGGAGAATCAGGGGGAGTTCCCTGGTGGCCTAGTGGTTAGGATCCCGGGCTTTCACTGCCATGGCCTGGGTTCAATCCCTTGTCAGGGAACTGAGATCCTGCAAGCTGCAGGGGACGGCCAGAGAAAAGGTGGGGGTGGGGGAGAAGCAGAAATATCGATAAGCAGTCCAAATGTCTACTACAGGGCAGCAAGGTGGAAGTGGTGTTCTATCAAGCTGACCTGGAAGTGGTATGCATGGCTCATAGGGGAGACTGGAGGCAGCGGACTGACCATTGACCTCAGGGGACAGGCGATGAGGTCTTGCTCTCTGGGGTCAATAGTGAGAATGGAGAGGAGAGGAAAAGAGGCATTGCACCAGAGTTGACTTACATGTGGTGGGAGCTAATGCTGGATTGGGAGAGGCTAGAGAGTCCAACATTCAAACATGACTCCTAGCCAGGACCAATAGGCAAAATCATCAAGAGGCCACATTTCAGGCTTCACCTACTGTCTCCTCCCTGTTTCTCCCCCTCCTGTTTCAGGTCCTCCTGACCTGTATGCTTCCCTCTCGAGCATAACTCTAGAAAGTATCTATGCTCCGTAATGTCATGGAAGAGTCTCCTGCCCTCAAAATTTATTAGCTGAGAACTATTATTAAGACTTAAAGTGCTATTCTAGGGATGTTTGCATTTTAATAACTTTGAAGCCTTTGAAAACTAAGTTAATAAATCTCCAACAGTACTAGGACTTCAGGCCACAAGAGAAAAAACAGCTATTTAATGAGAACTACTTATGTGCCTGTCACTGTTTTATGGATGGGCTGTGGTGATGAGCAACAAAGTCCTGGCTTCATGGAGGCCAGTTCTCTAGTGGGAAGGACAGACAATATACAAGCACATGACTCTGCAAATGTTAAGTGATATGGAAAAAAATAAAGCAAGAGAAGGGGCTTAGGAATCACACTTAAATGTGTGTGTGTGACGGGGCGGGGTGGGGCGTGGATGTGGGTGTGTGTAGGTGTGGATCATCTTCCAATGATACTGCCATTGCTAACATATGAAATTCCTTTTAGGGAATTCCTTCAAAGCCTGATCTTTCATGGATGAAAGCCTAGAGGTTTTCCTATATCTTCTCTGGTGTTTCTAGAAGCAAATCACATAAATCACCTGATGGGTCAAGTCAGAGAATTCCAAACCAGCCTGGGAAGTGGCTCCGCGGTGACTCCAGGGCCCCTGGCAGTGGGACACACTCAGGCTACGGTGCAGCTCTCCGCTCAGGCACCCACATCCTTCCTCGCTCTTCTCCCTGTCCATGAAGACACAGCATGCTACTCAGTCTGATGGGACAACTGTCAGTACAGGGGCCTCACGCTGTCTCTCAGCAGCCTTGTTAGGCTATCAGAGTGATTCACTCCGAGGAATAAAAAATGACAACGGAACAGCCAGCAACCTAAATGGCCCAACATTTGCAGAAGTCTTGGCCTCAGGACCTGCCCACTGGTTGCTGCTTCAACCTCCAATGAAAGCCAAATAAATAAGCCAAAGCAGACATTTACTGGTCTCTCGGAGAAGCCTGTTTCCCCATAGAGCTCACGCTCTCAGCACAGGCCAAATGCCTATATTTTATTTTTAAAAAACAGCATCACCAACCCAAACTAGGTCATGCATCTTCCCTTAGAGCTGAACAAAGGCAGTGCGGTGCCTTCCTTCCCTGCCTGTGCTTATCATTCTCCTGGGCTGGTGGCGAGGTCCACCGCTTAAACAGTTAATATTCTTCTGACATGGCAGTGACCGTGTTTGGAATTCCAAATGGAAAGGATGTTGGGGTCTACATTTCAGAGGAAAACTTGGGCGATCAGCCAGGTCATTCATCTGCCAGATTCTGTGCTTTCAGTAACAGAGTAGGCAGGAGGGGAGAAGGCAGAGGAAGAGAAACTTTCCAGGATAAGAGCCACCAAAGGAGAACCCTAAATGCATTATGGTCCATTGGCAAGAGCAGTAAATGAGCCTTAGGAAAGCGGAGTTCTACCCAGCCCTGCTGTGAACGATCTGGATAACTTCAGGCAAGTCTCAGATATTGTTGCTGTTGTTCTATTTCCTTATCTATTTAGACATGATCTTATGTATAGGTTAGATGTGAGGTTCGGATGTTATAATAGATGGAAAAGTTCTTCCAGCAGATTAGTGGGGGAAGTGTGTTATTGGTATCAGGAATCATTTTTATTGTTTTTGTGGAGTATTACCATTCGAGCATTGGGGGCCTGGGTCTCCAGGCCCAGATTTAATTTCGAGGAAGGTCTGTGGATTATATGAGTAAGTGCTTTGCAGACGGAGATTATGACTTACATAGAATCACAGAATAATTGGAGCCAAGAGACCATAGGGGTCATCCCGTTCCACCTCCCACCCAGATGCAAAATCCCTCCTACAAAATCCTCTGCATTCCCCCAGCAGCTGAGAGCATAATGAACGTAGTCGTTTGCTTTTTGTGAGCACCTTAGATCCAGGGGTAAGATTTTTCCTTTTAAATCCAAAATTCCCTAGCCTAACATTAGAACACACAGTAGGCACTCTGATGAATAAATAAGTCACGGTATGAACACCCCTGGCAGAAGTCCCTCCAGACTCAGCTTGAGACATCCCAGCGATGGGGGCTCCTCCCTTGAGGAGGCTGCTCACTGTATTCTGGGCAGCTGTCATTGCCGAATGTTCTTCCCTACCTGAGCTGGAATCGAACTCCTCCAATTCCTCCCCCTTTTGGTGCTGACTTCTGGGGCTCTTTCCTTCACCAAGGAAGGCCCTTAAATTTTCTTCACCTCCTTTGCCCCTTGATCTTTCCTGCTACCTAGACTTCCCTTCATTTTGGTCTCTTCTCTGAACAGACTATAGTTTGTAAATGCCCTTCTTAAAATGTGATGCCCAGAGTAATGGGCTTGCTGGCCGATGAGTCACAGGGACAATTAATACTAAAGTTTATTCTTACAAGGGCCCAAGTATCTTCCAGCATTATGGGTTCTTTTTTTTTTTGCGGTACGCGGGCCTCACTGTTGTGGCCTCTCCCGTCGTGGAGCACAGGCTCCGGACGCGCAGGCTCAGCGGCGGTGGCTCACGGGCCCAGCCGCTCCGCGGCACGTGGGATCCTCCCGGACCGGGGCACGAACCCGCGTCCCCTGCATCGGCAGGCGGACTCTCAACCACTGCGCCACCAGGGAAGCCCCATTATGGGTTCTTTAACATCTGTTAGCCTGTTCCATCCCATTAAATCTGCAAAACAACCCTGGGAGATAAAGATTGTCATTCCTATTTTCCTTAGGAGGAAACTAAGGTTCAGTGAGTTGTTTCAGCCTGCCCACCTTCTCACTGCTGGGAGGCGGCGGGGTTGGGACTTGCTCTCAGATCTGCCAGGAAGTCTTCCTTCCCAGGCCTCCGTTCATCAGTTACTTAGGAAATATCTACTCTGTGTCAGACTCTGCGCTTGGCCCTGGAAGTGAAATGACTCAAACTCTGATTCTCTTTAAAACAACATGATACCTCCTGTGACCCGAGGATATACTTGTTCTCTGGGGGAAATCAGTGTTAACACAGCAACTTTGCAAACACCATCATGTTAGCATTTTTCACATTGTAATGTGTGTGTTTGCGCATTTTCCCCCATTACTGTGGACTCCTGGTGTTTACTTTGGTTCTCACCCCACCCCCAGCATTGGAAGAGGTGTTCAGTATAGTGCTTACCTATGATAGGCGCTAAATAAATATTTGTTGAATGCATGACATGCTTATTTGCTAAATCAAATGTTATGCCCTCTATGCCTAAAGGTAGAGCTCCAGGAAGGGAAATCAGACAAAAATGAGAGAAGAGGAGAATGTCTTTCTGGCTAGCTAAAGAATCAAATTATCCCTGGTCATATCTGGGGCGACAGAAGTGCCTGAATCAACTTCGTGTCTGGTGAGACTTTGACTTTCTCCGACCTGGAACATAATTGCTATGAATGTGGCTTCTAAAATGTTCTCAGCTCTCTGGGCAGTTGTATCACCCTGAGCTTGGATCCATACTGAGCTCCAATCCCCTCTGAAATCCCCAGATGTTTTCTACTTAAACTGTTGTCAAGGCAGATGACTTTCACAACCTGTGCTGCTTCAGGGTCTATACGTGGGGGTTTTGTGATTATCTCTGCTGAATGTTCTCTATCACTTCTAACCTGTTTCTCTGAGTGTGAGTTTGTACTCCTTTCAGTGACCCTCCCAGCAGTGCGTCACCTACAAACTTGATTAGCATGCTCTCTGATTTTTTTTTTTTAATTCAAGTAATTGATACAAGTGTGGGAAGGGCCAAGGACAGAGTCCTGAGGCCCTTTGCCAGAGGTAGACCTTCAGGGTGACATTAATCAACATTGCCTAAATAGCACTTTAAACAACAAAGATTTGACCTAACTGTATTATTATATTGCTCCTATTTCTAGCCTGACTACAAAAGTATTATAGACATCAATGCCAAATTTCTTATCAAAATCTACAGACTTCTCAAAAGGAAAGAAGCAAACGTGGCTTGGATATTTTGAATGGAGTCACGGAGAATGCGACCACCATTCATTTAATAAGCGTTCAGAAACCATCTCCCTCATGATCTTGTCTGGACTTTTACTGGGATTCAACACTGAGCTTTTGTTTCTGAAGTTCCTGTTAATCCTTTTTGTGGAAGGCCAGAATAATATTCCCCTGTTCCAATTACTGGCCTTTGACAACCTGATGAAACTGTGGACCCTACATTTAACATTCTGCTTTTATTGTCAGTAATCCTAGGCCAAAAACCCTTGATTAAGCTCTTCAAAGAGAATGACCTCCATATTGGAAAGAATAAAACACACACACTTTCAATGAGAAATTGAAACTTCAAACAGCACCTCATTGCTTGAACACTTAAAGCTGTAACCTAAGTATTGCTATTGAGATGCTTCTAAATATCCAGAGAATGGATCAAAACACCAGCTCTGAGCACTCATCCTACTTCTTCCTTGATCTGCTTGCCCCAAATATAACTAAACATAAGCCAGCCACAACAATGACGACAAAAATCACAATCACAACGTACAATCACCTCTTATTTTTGGTAAAGGCTGAACTCACTTCTGGGGTTCAGATGAAGCTCTCTTTTATACTGAATCTCATGGAAGCATGAGGTAAACTGGATTATTGTGCAGAAATATTCACTCTCTGCCATTGGTGATGGTATATTTCCCTACTCTATAGATTTGGGGCTTGGCTGGGTGCTTGGTTTGGCCTCAAAGTGAGACAGGCTGGGACCTGGGACCCTTTGCTGCCGGGCTGCAGGGCTGTACCTGGACACACCTCTCCTCGAGCAACAGAACACAAAGAAACTATGAGGGACTGAAAATAACTGCGTGCATGTGCAGTTGGGGCAAATTATGGACAGCAAGATACAAAAAGACCAAAAAAAAAACCCAACTGCCACTTCTGAAGAGCTAGGAGCCAAAACAGGGTGTCAAGGGCAAAATCAGGGTACTGAACATGCCCCCTGCACTCAACACCACCAAAGTGTGGTGGGCAAACCACCTAAGACACCCTCTGGCCTGACCCCTGGACATATCTCTACCCTCACCCCATATAAGGAAACAGCTGGCCTCCCAGGTCCGCCGCCTTGGGGAACTAGCAAGGGAAACTTACTTGTTTTTGCGCCCCCCTACTGCAGCAGGGGTCCCAATAAAGCTTTGCCTGAATTTCTTGTCTGGCCTCTTATCAATTTCTATTGATTGGGGAAGGCCAAGAACCCTGTTCGGTATCAATAGTAGGTGGAGAATAGTTTCTTGCCCCTTAACTTGGAGTTTGGACACATCACTGCTTTGGCCAATGGAATATTTGTAGATATGACAAAACAGAGGCTTGCATGGTTGGGCTTGGGCTTTTCATCTCTGTGAAGGCCATGAGAAGAACATTCCTGGAGTAGCTTATGGGTCCACAGAGGATGAGAAACACATAAAGCATTGTCTCCAGCTGACCCACAGACCTTAGAACATCTGACTCCAGATGACCCCAGCTGTGTGAGAAAGAAATGTAATGCATGAGAAAGAAATCTCAGCTGCCGTGTATTTTGTTGTTGTTATACAGTATTATTGTAACAACACAGGGTGATCCATCAGACTGTCTGCCCCAGGGCTGGGCACTTAGTAGATAAAATATCTGTTGATCTAAATTGAATTGAAAATGTATCTGTTGTCTCTATGGCAGCTTCAGAGCAAGGCTTTCGCTGAAGGGCCCCAGCTTGTAACATAATCCTTCAAGTACACGTCTGCAGCTCAGAATCTCAGTTCTTCTGAGGTGGTTAAACATTTACATACACACATGCCCACACGCCCACACGCATCTATTAACTGTCCATCAGGACCTAGACTACAGCTTCCTATGCCTGGAGGGGCGGAGCTATTTTGAAAACAAACCAATTAAGAGCAGCAAGGCCCTTAGGCTGAAGGAAGACCCAGCAACCACAGATCCTTAAAAGGCACAATCCTCGGACTGGACTTCCCTGGTGGCGCAGTGGTTAAGAATCCGCCTGCCAATGCAGGGGACCTTCGAGCCTTGGTACAGGAAGATCCTACATGCCGCCGAGCAACTAAGCCCGTGCACCACAACTACTGAAGCCGGTACGCCTAAAGCCCATGCTCCAAAACCAGAGAAGCCACCGCAATGAGAAGCCTGCGCACCGCAAAGAGGAGTAGCCCCCACTCGCCGCAACTAGAGAAAGCCCACGCATAGCGGCGAAGACCCAACGCAGCCAAAAATAAATAAAATAAATACATTTTAAAAAATGTACAATCCTGGGACTAAACTGACACGTGTGGGCAAGATCCTGGCTTATGATTTGGATAAAGCAGTTCCTGGGTCTCATGTGTAAATACAAACCTGGCACGACTTTCTGTGAGAAATAATATTGCTGGTGATTATGGCTGGAGGATAAGGATGGACCTAATGTCACCCCATGCATGATGGCAACTGCTCATGTTCGGTAATCATTCCACTAATATTTAATAATAATAATACCTAGTAATATACTAATGATAATACCTACCTATCAAACACGTACGCCAAGCTCTTTATGTGCACCATCTCATTCAATCCTCGTAATTGCATGAGAAGGTTATTGAACCCTCTGATGCAGCGTGACAATTGCCTCTATTTTATGAGTGAGGAAACTGAGGCTCAGAAAAGGTAGGTGACTTGCCCGAAGTCACACAGCCAATATGTGAAGGAGCTGGAGTTTGAATCTAGTCAGATCGCATTTGAATTGGTAGATTGACTCATAAATTATAATAGAAGGGTATTTTTAAAAAGTATTTATTTGGCCGCACTGAGTGTCAGTTGCGGCGCGCAGAGTCTTTGCTGGCTTGTGCAGGATCTTCGACGTGGCATGCGGGATCTAGTTGCCTGACCAGGGATCGAACCTGGTCCCCCTGCCTTGGTGGCGCAGAGTCTTAACTGCTGGACCGCCGGGGAAGTCCCTAGAAGGGTATTTTTAAACTCGTTATTAGTCTGAGGGTGGGGCACAGGAGGAAATAGTAAAATGGGGAAATGTATCTTGGCAGCTTTTTGCTGAGCTGTGATGGAGGACAGTTTGCAGTTTGAGGTTGGAGGTGGGGTGGGCGTGGATCAGAAGATAGGTGTAAGGAGGAGGGGGACTCTGGGAGGAAGAAGATACAGGACAGGAGTGGAGGGTGGGAGGTGATGCTGTTGCAGGGGCGGGGCCAGGGGGAGGAGGTCTGATGATGCTCCTTTGTGGGGAGAACACAAATGGCCCAGGTGGATCAGCGAGACTGTGTACTGTTGGTATGGAAGGCGCAAAACTCTCTATTTTCTTCCCTTTACTGAGATTTTCAGTAAAGTCTACAGAAGAGCCACAAAGTGCTTAGTGTGACTGATTATTTATGAAAAACAGTGAAGGAGCTGAGGTCATGCCCAAGGGTGATGCCAGTAGAATCATGCCCACAGAACCAGAGTGGGGCGGCTGTGAGCTCATCAGCATCTCTGGGCTCTGCAGGGAATGAGGCACCCCTGGGCTGATCGGCCAGGGCTAATAGCTAATAGCCTTTCTAGAAAGAAAAAGGCTCCCTTCACGCAGGCAGGTTTAGCCCCAGGCCAGGGGGCACCCCTTGGTGCAGAGTGAAGCACCCCTTGGTGCAGAGTGAGAGCTGGACTCCAGTCTCCACCCGCCCCCTCTGCTGGCTGTCTCTGGGCAGGTACAAGCTGCATTAAGGTCTGCAGGGGCCCAGACCTTTGTCTGGTGCAGAAGGGGGACAGCAAGCATCTGGGTTACAAGGTTGTGATGCTGCTGTTCTGTGTGGACCGTGTGGTGGTATGGTCAGGGTGCCTCTGAGCCCAGGGGAGGGAGGTGCGATCCGTCTGGCTAGAAGGGCACCCAGATTGGAAAGATCTTAGGTTTAAGCTGAAACCTGGGGGATGAGCAGAGTGTCACCAGAGAGATGACAGAGCAAAGGACCTTCTTGCCCCTGGGAAAGGCACAGAAGTATGAATTTTGGACACTATCAGTGGCTGATAATGCGAGTGCAAACATAAGCCCCCCACAAAAATTCTCCGTGAGACGCCCTAAATAAACAAATACCACACACATTGATGCTTCAAAGCAAGTCTTTTAGTCCTCCTTTCCAAATAGCCTGAAGCTTCTACACAGAATATGCCACTGGACTAATGAGACTGAATTATAGGACATCTGTGACTGGTATGTGAGACAGCTCGGCAGGAGGGGACGCTGCCCAGAGACGAGGCTGGGGAGGAAGTATGATGGATGTAAAGTAGTCACAAAGAGGAGTATTAAGGTTCCCATTACAGGATTACTGGGGAGAGCTCATTACGTCAACGGTAATCAACAAGCTCCAAGTAATCAACAGTAACAGTCAACAGGCTCCAAGGATAGGAAGGAATGGACTCAAAGGAGGGTCAGCATTTCCCTGTTGGTTACCAAACCGATCAGTATATCTGATGCACTACCCTGTCTCCCAGAAAGGCACCGATAGCGCAGGACACAGGGCAGGTGAGGTTGGGTGTAAGAAGAGAGGTTTGGAGAGGCGTCTCCTCTTCAGGAGGATAAGGCTGGGTGGGGTGGCAGAGGGGACTCCAGAGTTACCGCAGGACAACCCACAGCCAGGGAGCTGGATAGCAAAGGGAACAGGAAGGGAAGATAAATTTCATTTGCCCATTCTCCTTTTCAAATGCCATGCGGTGAAGAGCTGTCATGTGCCAGGCACAGAGTTTTCCTCCTCTGTCTACTTCATTGTCTTTTCTGGGTATGGCCCTGGGTGTACACGCCCATCACCTGGCCCATCTTAACTGCACCAGAATTTGTGATTCAGAATTCAGAGCTGACATGCCAGCATCTCTCTTATCTCTGAGACACTGGGGGTCTGGAATGGGAGAGTTCCCCAAGGAAGCATGGCCAGTCAATGGGCAAGGAGAAACAGGCCAGGCTGAAGGGAGCTGTGTCTAGTCAACTGGACAGAACAATGGAATTTGGTGATGGATAGCTGTGCATTAGCTCTGAATTCTTGAGGAAAATGCAGCCTACAGCAGAGCTATAATAGCATATATCATCTCTTCCCTGGGAAGGAGAAACAGTTACACCTTCCTACCTATTAATCACATTTTCCATTAATCAGGATAACTCACCCTAATTGTGATTACAGTTGGGAATCAATTAATGTTCACCTTAAAATAAAGTGTAGAGAGGAAAGCAATTAATGTAATAGAGTTAAAGCATCAAAATGACACAAATGTTATTGACAATTATGAATCACGTCTTGCAGCTTTTTTGGTTCTCTGCTCTTTCATGGAGAGGTTTCACAATGGAGGAGGGGAAGCAGCATCAGATCTTCCAGGTAAAAATGTGAGTTCCAGCTCTCCTCATTACCACCCGCTAAGAGCAAGATGCTGGTGGGTTCCAGGCCATCTTCTGTCCTCACCTCCTCGAGCCAGTTCCAGGCAACGAGGCTCCAAGGATAGGAAGGAATGGGCTCAAAGGAGGGTCAGCATTTCCCTGTTGGTTAGAAAGACTGATTTATCTCAGGCTTGGCCTAGCATTTTTTCTCAAAGGCAAAGTCTGTGATCTTCCAGACATGGACTGTTTGGCTGTTTGTTTGTTGGGTATCATCTGGAAGAGATTTATAATATTAAATAGATTTAATCCAACCTAAACAGAAAAGTGGCATTTAAAATCCATATTGAGCTTTTTAGCTTCTTGCGTCTGTTTAGGCCTTCCCTCCCTCAACAATCCTGGGAAGGAAACAAGATAGAGGGTTATTATTTCAATTTTTAGATCTGGAAAGCAAAGTTTAAGTGAATGAATGACTTGCCAAGATCACACGATGGGTTAAAAGCAGGATGGAACCCAGGTAGGCTGTTTTATCAGTAGGCCAGCTCTACAAAAATCGTTTTAGCACACCTCCCCTGATGGTTGTTCAAGTTCATATTCTAGTCCCCAAAGCCTCCTGTTCTGGATGAACACTCCTTAAAAGACATTCCAGGTATTAGTAAAAGATCCTGAGTTCAGTCCACTCCAGACCCTGACTTCAGCTGAAACCCAACTAAAGCTTACAAGAGAAAATTTAGATTTGAGGAATTCAAATTCAGCTGGAAGAGATTTGAGGGGTAATCAAACCCACGCCTTCATTTTCTAGATGAGAAAACTGAAGACTGGGTTGGGGAGGGTGTCGTGATTTGGGTCCATTCCCAGCTTTGGACAGAAACCTCATAGCCTCAGTAGACAGGGGAAAGGGCTTGGTTGTAACCCAGGAGAAAATGAAACTACAATAACTGAGACAGAAATCTTTACAGACCTCAACGAAATGCTTTGTGTAGCTTGTGGTGGTTGATTCCAATGTCTTGGCCCACACCAAGTTTCTTGTCCATCTTAAAGACTGACTTGTGCACATTTGCTGATTCCTGATGTAGTTGATCTGATCCCTTTCCTAAGCTCCCTGAAAACTCTAGATCAGCAGTTCTTTGATCTGCTCTGTCCTCAGAACAACCACTCTAGGTAATCAGAAGCTTCGATAGAGGGAAGTTACAGGGATCCAGGCCCCTTTTTTTCCTCCTTCTTCAAGGAAGGGCATACCCACCACCTGGGGTCAAGCCCGGAGGGCTGCCCAGACAGGCTGGCACAGCTCTCTCTGAGAATAGCTGCAGGACCTGGGTTTCTGTTTCCTGGCTGAAGCCTTCCTCCCATCTCCCTAGCCACATCCATCATCCAGTCTGGCCACTGCAGCCTGCACGGAGAGCTTGGAATAGAGTAGCAAGGCTGGCTATCCACAGCCTTAGCATTGACTTAAGTCTTTGTAAGCTTCCGCATGGCAGTTTTGATTCAATTGCCAAATAAACTCCAGAACATTGATGACCCACTGGCACTGAATTTTTTAACTTTTCCTTTTTCTCTTTTAATCTACGTCGAAGAGGAGAACTTACGCGTAGGGATATGCCAGGGTGACTGAGCCGTAATCTTACCTACAGGCCACCCTAAGTTTTGCTGCCCTAATTAAGCATAGCTTCTCTCAAGATCAATGCCCAACATCGTTTCCATAGGAGCTGGATCATCAAAGGCCTCCAAATCCACTAGATGGCAGTAGTGAGTTAATCATGTGGAGAAGGCCCACCTAGAGAAACGAGATCACCACAGAGCAGCCAGGCTCTAGGATGTATAATCCAGTACAGAATATCTAAATATAAAGACTCCCTCTCCCCGCCTCCATTCCCTGAGGATGACTTTTACTCTTTTTAATTATTATTTAAAATAACAGCTACTCTGGACTAGGCTATTTATGATACATGCAGGACTTTGGCAGAAAAGAAATAGAGACCTGTGTATATAGCTGCGGGAGCTGTTTCTGAACTGCCCCTTGCTGAGTCAAGATGAACTGGAGGCAGCTGTGAGCTCCTACTGCAAGGAGAAGATTGCTCCTTTGCTCCTTTTAAGCCCCAGCTCTCCAGGCGTTGGGCTTTCCAATCAAGGACCTCAGCCAGACCATGAGCCCCAAACCGCAGCTTACCACACAACTGTGCTGAGCTCTGAACCAAGGCCTAATATTAATTTATGGAACCACAAAGCAATTACAAAGTTGTGTTCTATTTTTCTTCTGAAAATCCCCTATACAAGTTTGAACTGGAACCAAGCCTACATATTTCCTAGAACTATTTATTTTTTAATTTTATTTAAAAAAAATTTTTTTTTTATATTGGAGTATACTTGATTAACAATATTGTGTTACTTTCAGGTGTACAGCAAAGTGATGCCAATATACATATACATGTAGCTATTCTTTTTCAAATTCTTTTCCCATATAGGTTATTACAGAATATTGAGCAGAGTTCCCTGTGCTATGCAGTAGGTCCTTGTTGGTTATCTATTTTAGGCATAGCAGTGTGTACATGTCAATCCCCAACTCCCAATCTATCCCTCCCCTGCCCCACCCCCCACCCTTGGTAACTGTAAGTTCATTCTCTAAGCCTGTGAGTCTGTTTCTGTTTTGTACATAAGTTTATTAGAAAGACAAATATCATACGATATCGCTTATATGCGGAATCTAAAAAAAAAAATGATGCAAATGAACTTACTTATTCCTAGAGCTATTGAATCGGGGCTTCAGAATGTTCTCTGAACCCGGTTGAGACACAGTTCTTTAAAAGAACCTTTCTTTTAGTTGAAGCTGCCTCCAACCCTGTTCTGGCGCTCCACTGAGGAAGGTCTCCTCTCAGGGTTTCCTGGTCAGTGCCCCCAAGGCAGCCTTTCATATGGAGATACCCCCAGTTTCTGCAGCAAACTCCTTATTAGGCTATTTTCTAGTTGGTCACTTCTGTAGCAGCCAGAGAGTCTGCTGGTTGGTTCGGAGATTTATGTAGGACACTTGGCTAAAATATAAACAGCGGTTTAGAGAAAGGGAATCTGCTCTGTGTCAACAGTAATATGAGGCTGGGGGCCTCCAGCAAGCTGCATTGGATGTTTATCCACTGAATCAAGCCACTATATCATCTGGCCCTGGCTGACCAGAGGGGCCCTGGCTGGAGAGCAGCAGACACCCTGCCAGCTCTTCACTCTGTTTCCCAACCCGGGGGAGGCAGAGGTCTCCTGGCTGCCTTTCTCCTCCTACCCCACTTCACCTGGGTAGAGGGGTGCTGAGCAGGGACCTCAGAATTTGACTTCATAAGCATTTATTTCCAGCTTTCTGTGCCAGTCACTCTTTTGTGGCCATTTCATTTAACCCACAAAACAACCTTCTGAGGCTTTTAGGGGGGGGTCCAGGTTTTATGATACTTGAAACTGGTACAATTTAGGGGGAGGGGGCTTTAAGAAAAAGCAAACAGACATACAATTAGATATAAAAGTGAATATTCATTTAGTATGATGCAAAATTCATCTCACACATAAAAAAATGACTATAGCTTTGGAAATTCAGATTTCTTTCTTCTGAGATCTCTTTAGGCAATTTACCAGAAATGCTTACATATGAACACATCCCCCTGGCAACCTGGCTTCCCCCTTGCCCCAGAACAGTCTGCCCTCACTGGGGCCAGTGAAAGGCAGGGGCCAGAGGCTTGGCTCAGCTAGCTTGGAGGTAAATTTGCTCTGCCAGGTATGTGATGATCCCTATTTTACCCTGGTGACTCTGATAGAAACAGTATGTGACTCAAGCCAGGGCACAGCCCTAAAAAGGTGTGAAGCTGAAATCTGCAATCAGAACTTTTGACTCCAAGCCTAATGTGCTTTTCACTGCACTCTACCGCCTCCTGCATGGCTGCAGATTGGTCTGGGACTCTGGTGGTCTAGCTTGAAACCCACTCAAGGGCCACTTTTGGTTTGAGCCACAAATCTCACAATCCTCTTCCCTTCCCTCCTCTGGAGGCCAAGGAGAAGCCCTAAGGAGAGGAGGAGGTGGTCTTTTCTCAAGGAGGTAGACCATTTCAACTTAGTGCAGCTCCTTTCCACAGGATGCTGTCTCCTTTCTTGCCCGTTGACTCCTACAACCTTGAGGGCTGAACATCTTCATCTTCTGGGAGGGGCTGTGTATGGGAGGGGCTGTCAGAGGGAGGGCCTGTCTGAGGGAGAGGCTGTGTGTGGGAGGGGCTGTCTGAGGGAGGGGCTGTCTGTGTGAGGGGCTGTCTGAGGGAGAGGCTGCGTGTGGGAGGGGCTGCGTGTGGAGGGCCTGTCTGAGGGAGGGGCTGCGTGTGGGAGGGGCTGTCAGAGGGAGGGGCTCCCTTGGCAGCTAAGGTTGCCTCTGTTATGGCTTGTCTCCAGGCCCTCGTCTTGAAGCCTTTCTCTTTCTCTCACCTCTGAGTGCCCTTACTGTGAACCCTGTCTTCTTATTCCCTCCTCCCTCTCCCTATAAAATCTTTCTTTCTGTGCAAGGATCTATTGTTAGTCATTTGTGTCTTAGGGTGGAATTTAAGTCATTTGACTTCTTCCTCTAGGATGAATTGTAATTCTCCATAAAGGAACAAAAGCTCTAACCCTTCAAAGTGATGGGGGGCAGGGAAGTAGCCAGGGCGGTAACCTGAGTTGGTGGTGGGGGTAGAGAGATTTCCCACGTTTTTGAAACAGCTATTATACTGTTTTATTATTGTTCTTTTTAGTTTGTAAGAAGAAGAAAACAGAATTTTAAAATGGATTGACCGTCTATGGTGTATCAAGTCCTGTGCTAGGTGCTTTCAAAAATGTTTTCATTTAATCCTTGTAGCAACTCTGTGGGGTAGGCATTATGATACCTTTTTAATTGATGACAAAGCTGAGTTTAGCCACTGTACAGGGTCACACAAAGGCAGAAGGGGCTGTTTTTGGTGAGTGCCTACCTTGTGCCTGGCACTTTTGCTACGCCTTCTCACAAGTATCTCATTTGTTCTTAGAGTACTTCCCAGTATGTAGCATTAGCTCCATTTTTCAAAAATGAGACAACTGAGGCTCAGAGCAGTAAAGTGTGATTCCTCCTATGTGGGAAATTACCCTGATGCAATAAGTACTCTATGGCGTCAGTTATTTCAGAGATCTCAGAACAGAAAGGCTCACAGACCAAATTAAGGTGATCAAAACACATGGTTTCTTTAAATTTATTTAAAACATACATCGAGAGACAAGGGGAGAGGGCTGGAGTGGGTTAACTCACTTAGGCTGGGGGCAAGCAGGTGGAAGGACCATACTCCCTAAATCTTGGGTTACACAATGCTTATATGTCCCCTCTCTCTGCTGCATCAGCCTTGCCTGCTGATGGGGTGTTTATGAGGATGGGAATTAAGATCTGAGCCATAAGGCCCAGTACACAGAGGGTCCCTTGGGCCAAAGCATGCATTTGCTCTCTGATAAGAGGATCACAAGGGCAAGAACAAGTACGATTGGCCACAGCTATAGCTTGCCAATTAACCTTCTGAACAGCCAAGAATGTTATTTGCATTTCTTGCACAGAGCACATGGGGCCAAAATGAGACCATATGGATGTCAACCAATGGCTTGCTGATTTAGGCATGACCTAGCTGTCAGTCCACAGGGGGGATAGCATAACCTGTTCTTTCCACCACATTCTGTCTGTAAGAAACACTCTTACTTGTTGCATCGTACATTCCATTTATTCTGTATATCTTTAGCATGTCTTACAGGTTACTAACTTATTATTTATAATTAGTAGATCTTATGAATTCTGCATATGTCTCACAAGCTACTTACTCATCATCTATACTTCACACATCTTACATGTTTTGCCTATATCTCATAAGCTACTTGCTTTCTATGTATGTGAGTTTTAGTTATCTATTGCTGTGCAGCAAATTACTCTAATACACCTTTTTTTTTTTTTTTCATCCCTCACAGTTTTTGTGGGTCAGGAATTTGGGAGCAGCTTGGCTGGGTGGCTTGAGGTGTCTCATGAGGTTGCAGTCAAAATGTCAACTGAGGCTGCAATCATCTAAAAGCTTAACTGGGATGGAGGATCCACTTTCAAGATGCCATTGACAGGGCTGGCAAGTTGGTGCTGGCTGATGGCAGGAGCCCCCACTCTGTTACCACATAAACCTCTCCACTGAGATGCTGGAGTAGCCTCATGATGTGGCAGCTGTCTTCCCCCAGAGCAAGGAACCCAAGAAAGAACAATGTCTTTCATGACCTAGTTTTGGAGGTCACACACACACCCCATCATTTCTGCAACATCCTATTGGTTATACGGGATAGCCCAGCCCAGTGTGGGAGGGGACTATAGCAGGGGCCATGGGGCCAGGATCATTGGGGCCATCTTGGGGGCTGGCTTCCCCAATGAAATAGCTATGAACTTCATCCATCCAATCATCAGCATCATCACTGAAGCTTGCTGCTCAATAGGAGCACTAAGAATAAGATTCTCACAGCTCCACCCTGAGGGTACCTGGGAGGAGCTCTGGACCAGAGCATAACAGGAGGAGCAGGCCAGCGTAGCTCTACAACGACCTCCTCTCAGCTTCTTGTAGAAGCTGCTTTCACCCCCCAGGGGTGGGAAATATAACTGAACAGGATCTAGAAGAAGTCTTAAACTCGAGACTTGAGACACCATAGTGCTTCTTGCATCCAGGCAAGCAACAACCCCATAAATCCGGACCACCCATGGTGATGTTTTCTCACCACTTTTGCTTATGATGTTGTCCTGTGTGTTTGTCTCTGTTTTGCTCCCATTTATGGTATTAAATTTGCTTCCAATGAGTGGCATCTCTTTTTTTGTGGGACGAGAAGAAAGGTCATTATTGATTCATGCCTGATTTGTTCCAGAGCTGCTGGTGGTAGCCTTTGTCAAGAAAAATAGCTGTTTTACCCTGTACAGGTGCAGGTGGTTTATGACTAGACACACAGAAACGTTGTAGTCAAGTTGTGCCTGGCTTTGCTAAGGTCTTTCAGGATTTATTTTAACTGGATAAGAAAATATAACTATCTTGTATATTATAACTGTCCTATATTTGTTCCAGGCTCTCTCACGTTAGTACATGGCACTTCTTCATGTCTTGGCTACCAGAGCTCTTCCCTTGGGTTGAGAAGTCCTCAGCATCACTAGATTAAGATATGCATAAAATCATATTTTCATTTATTCATTATTTCTTTTGAATCTTACTTCCCCCACAAAGCTTAATGGAACGAGCCTCTTCAGATGAAGTCCATTTGAAGTTTTACCATTATCACCCTTCAATTCCTGGCATGGTTAATTAAAAAGTGCAGTGGCTTTTGGAACCTCACTGTTTCCTGGAAATGGTTAGTTGATATAGCTTTGCCTGCCTGTCTTTGTTCCCTGATAACATCACCACGATTGAGCAAATCATAGCTGTCCACTCCAATGATGTGTGGCCATTGATATAGCCAAAACTGTCTACTCTATTCCTTTCCACTCCAACCACTACTTGGGAATCTCACCAACACACATTCACTGTCCATCCCTCTGTCACTATATAGTGCAATGAGACCATTCTCCTCTTGATATAACTCCCACCCTATCCCAGGAATTGTCCTGAGATAGCATATTGATGTGTCCTCATTCAGCGATCATTTGCTGATCATCAAGATCTCATCTCCCATGTGACAAGGAGATGGCTTCTTAGGGAATGGCTTCACAGTTAATCTAAAGTCCAGGATCCCAGCACCACTGTCTGGGCCTTGAATTGTCAGGATTCCAGGCTAAAGTGTCATTGTAGGATCCCTTTTCCAAATGGGTGCTCCAGCACCTACTCATGTTGTTGTTGGATGGTGCATCTATAGTCCTGCTCTCAGCCTCTTGCACAAAGCCATCCACCGGGGTTCACGCATGCCTTCTATCTTTGAATGGACACTCAAACAAGAGGTCTTGAGTTGGTGTAGAGGCTGGTAAAGTGAGCCCTCTTTTGATATCCTATTACCCTGGCTGCATGCTATTCTGCAGCACATTCCTTTGCATCTATGTTAGATACATATGACTTCTTGAGCTTCTGGTAGGTTCCTCCCTGTAGAAATGATTCCTGAACCTCTATGTAAACAAACTCCTACTATTAGTCTTTAGATATTCTCCTGTGGAAAGTCAACTTTGATCTGCTTATAGAGATCTCATTAAAATTGAGCCTCTATATCATGGCCATTAGGCCCATTTACTTTAGAAAAGCAACGAAGCCACACGCACCCCACATTTTAGTGTTTAGTGTTTTACTTAGGTTATACTCTATCTGGCCTAAAACAATCTTGGCCATGCCACAGATGACTGTATTTGGGTAGAAGTGGTGTATCTGGATCATGGCATCCTTCCATGGATATCTTTCACTTCCATGTAGTGGTGGTGAGCTATCCCCTGGCCATGCATGTGGTACCCTCAGGGATTGTTTGTTCTTAACTGCCTCTTGCTTCATGGTAGATCTGACTTTTGAGTGGGTGAGGTAGACTATCTGCCCCGGTTCTGGATGATTCTGTGTGATATGATTAGAGAATGAGAGCAAATGTGATTATCCATCCCTGAGAGATTTCTACGTGAGTGTATAAGGGCTCTGGTGCCTCATTCTAAGTGGGGGGGGGGGGTGCGTGGAGGCTCTGCATATAGTCATCACCAAGGTTGCCCACTTGTCCGCTCCCTTCATCTCCTGCTGAATGACTCCTGGACTGTGGATAATGGCCTCATTCACTGGTCCTCTCGGGGGGTCATATTTCCCATTAAGACCAAACTGCTTTGGCAGAGGCACCTGTGGAAAAATGTTAAGCCTATTGGATAGGGTGAGTATCCAAATCTATTAGGATGATAACAACCAGAAAACTTCTCTTCTTGCCATTGTCTTTAACATGGATGCTGTGACTCAAGTTGTCTTATCTTCCATCCTGACCCTTGTCTCACTAGTACATGTAGGCAGTGGTCATTACTAGAGAATTCCACGTCCTTATTATGCAGATGCATTTTCTTTTGGTACCAGCTGCTAGCAGCATGGGCCCGTTGAGAGTCCATTTTATATGACTACATCGGCTAGGTGTTGTTGGCCTATTGACTCTGTGGGACTCTTCACTTTTTGCTGGGACAAAAAATTTATACTGACCACGGAGGACTCTTACTCTGGGTTTGACATTGCTTTCTGGTTAATGTGTTGTTTGCTGTTAAGGCAGCCCACTCTGCCATTAGAGATATGGAATTTCACAGCATGGAGCCTTCTTTTCCATCTTCAGTGACCAGAGCATTCATTCAACTGATGCTTCTGCCCAATTTTGAGTATGAAAGAGGAACCTTAGGTGGACTTTCTACCTATAGCCTCTACCTTCAGGCAGTCAGCATCACTGAAAAGTAGAATGGCCTTTCAAAAGCCAATGGTGCCACTGTCCTGGCTCCCTGTCTCTCTCTCTCTCTCTGTATGTCCTATCTTGCCCATGCAATAGAAGTCCTGTATGACCACCTCCTTTATGGCTTAGTTTCTTAAGCCATTCATACAAGCAGGATTTGGGTCAAACAGTAGAAGATTGGACTTGTTTTGGGGATCCGGTCATTGACCCGCATTAGTATCGATAACCTACTCGTAGGAATCCTGAGCGTTTAAAAGCTAGAAACGCCACCCTAATTATCCTGTCATGGTACTTGGATTAAGCTAAAGAGTTCCGCTTCTTCTTTTCAGGGATATCTTTCTGTTTTCCATGTTACTGAGAGTTTCCTTGCCTTTGAACCTGAATTTGTGTGTATTTATTTTTTCTACTATTTTTACATTTTCTGCTGTTTCTGTGAGTTCAGCAAAGGAGGAGATCTTATCGTGTGCTCAATCTGCCATCATGCCCTGACAGGAAGCCTGATTCCCCCTTTTCAACCTCCTCTCTTTATTTTGTAGATCAACTTATCTCCCCATCCCCTGCTCAGCTCTGATCCCCTGTTTATATATGCAAAGACATTGATGTCCTCTACTAAACAGTAGGTTATATATTCCAAGTTGCGTCTTTGGCAGCCCAGAATAATCGGCAGAAATTTTGAAATTTCCTTCTTTCCCTTCATCCTCCCCCATTAATCTCAGCCAGGGAAGGGAGCTGTTTAGAGCTTTATATCCTCCTTAATATGAATTATGTTTTCTTCTTTAAAAGGCAGATGTGATTGTTTTAACTAATAATTTTTTTTCTCTATTACAATTATCAGTAACATTTATGGAGTACTTATGTACCAAGAATTATATTAAATAGATTACCAACACTAGCTTCCTTAATTCTTACAACATCCTGAATGTTTCATCTACATATACAGGTGAGAAAACTGAGGCTGAGAGAGGTGAAACAGTTGCCTCTGGTTTCACGGCTATTGAAGGTCACAGATGGGGTTCAGACTCATGCCTGTATGATTTTAGAGTAAACTTCTTTTGCAAAGACCCTGATAGTAAATAGTTTAGGCTCTGCAGGCCATATATGTTCTCTTTCACATATTCTTTATTTAATACCTCTTTAAAAATGTAAAAACTGTTCTTAGCTAGAGGGCTATAAATAACAGGGCATGGGCCACATTTGAACTGCTGGGCATAGTTTGCCAAACCCTGCTTTAGAGCATCTGTCTTCAACCACCATAGCCAGGAGTGGGTGGCCAGATGGGGCACAATTCCATTTTGCTTGTGCCTCACAAGCACCATGAACACCAGGCACATTGCAGCAAGTAATGATTTAGAGGCAGGCAAAGCCTGTGCTCTTCAAATAGCTAGAATGTTCCAGCTGGGTTATTGCCCTTGCTTTCTGAAATGGGAATTAGGACAGCAGGACTTAGGACTGAATTGTTTGTTTGCTTTTTAATCTCCTTGTCCCATTGGTCACACTGAGCATTCAGGGTCCCAGGTGACAAGGCAGTGAATTCTGTGGCACTTTTCTCCTCTAAGACTGTAGGCAATAACTGCTTTGCTGTTCCTTCTCTCTGAGAGACATTTGTCATAAGCCTGTTTGGGGAGAAGAAGGGGATGGAAAGGGTAATAATTAGAGTCAGGGTCTTCATTTCCTCATTGCCCTCCATCAATAGATAATTATTTAACATTTATTATGGAACATCAGGGAGACCATTTGGTAGGCAGTGAATAGGTTAGAGCTTAGAGTTGATAAAGGTCTAATGTAAGAGAGATTGACAAGAGGATGAATTCAACAGACCGTAAGGGCTTGGTGTAGGGTATGAAGAACGGCTAGGAACTTAGGCTGATCCTGAGAGGGCCAGCCTGGGTGACTGGGAGGTTGGTGACACCACTAAATAATAGGAAACAGAGGAGAGAATCAGGTTGGGAGAGGGAGGTGTCAAACTCTGTGCTGGATGTGTTAAATCTGAGAATACTGTTGTTTTCACATGGAGATGTCAGGCCAGCAATTTGAAACACAGGTTCAGAACTAATGAAACTGCCAGATTAAAGAGTTTTGAATTTAGCCCCAGGACAACTTGGACCTATCGGAAAAAAAAAAAAAAATGTGCAGAGGTGTTTCTTCACAAAAGCTGTTTAGAAAAATTATTTTGGAGGAGGAAAATGTGTTGTGAGGTAACTTCCAATGATCCTGTCTATAATACGATGAGGCTGGGAGCTAGGGTGGGGGCAGTAAGATGAGAAAGTGACAGAGAGATGCAAAAGGTATTTTGCAAAAACTTAGCAAAAATTTTAGATTTCTTTCCTTTAAAATAGCATTTTGTCTACTATTTTATTTTGAAAAATACTAAACCAATCATTGGAAAAAAACAGTACAATAAATACCCATATTCTCTTCACATAGATACTCTAATTGTTAGCATCTTTTGCCATATTTGCTTTCTTTTTCTCTTTTCAGAAAAAGGGCACTGTTCTACATAGCCACATTATAATGATCACACTCAGGACATTTAACAAAGATACCATAGTTTTACCTAATATATAACATATGTTCAAATTTCCATGATTGTCCTAACAATGACTTTTATAGCTTTTTTTTTTTAGTATTCAGTCAATGGTCCAGCATTGCATTTACTTTTTCATGTCTTTTAAATCTTATTTAATTTAGAGCATTTGGTCTTTTATGACATTGACCTTTTGAAGAATCTAGACCAGTGGCTTTGAAGAATGACTGAGCATTTGGATTTGTCCAAATGCTTCCTCATGATTAGATTCAATTTCATGGGTTTTGGCAGGTGTAATACAGATGGGGCTGCATCCCAATCAGAGCATATCCAAAGGCACATAAAGTTGATCTGTTCCATTTTTACTGATGTTAGGTTTGATCTTTTGGTTAAGTTGGTGTCTGCCAGATTTCTTCATTGCAAAGTCACCTTTCCCCTTATGTGTTGGATGGGACTTTGAGACTATTTGACTGTCCTGATCTCCAAAACCATTCATTTAATATTTTAGCTTACAGTGATTATCCTTGCTTGAAGTAAGTATTGCATTGGTGGTTGAAAAATGGAGATTTTCTAATCCTATAATTCTACATATGCTAGCTGGCATTCTTCTGTTAAAAAGAGCTTTCCTTCCTTCAACTTTTGTTTTTAGTATCATGATGGACTCATAAATTAGAAAAAATTAAGTTCAGTATGTTATAATCTATTACTGTCATTATTCTTTTTTAAAATTGAGATATAATTTGCACATGGTACAATGTCCAGGTCTTAAATATGCAGTTAGCTGAATTTGACAAGCATATGTATTCATTTAACTCACACCCCTACTAAGATACAGAACCTTTCCATCATTGCAGAAAGTTTCCTTGTATCCCTTCCTTGTTAATTCTTGTAATCACTCTAGGCAATCACATTTCCTTATTCTTTTTAACACTCAAACTCTTCCAAATTTGGTTAATGAGAGCCTCTTTAAGCTGGTTCCTAGGTCTTTTTGTCATAGTCCCATCAGTCTTTGAGCACATTCTTGCTTTCCAGCACAATAAGATGCCCCAGACCTCTGGAACCAGGTATTTCTTTAAGGAGCCCCTATTTTTGTGTGTCGGTCAAATGGTATTTAGAATCCAAGATTTAGTTGCTGGATGTATTAGTTTCCTAGGGCTGCTATATCAAAAATACCACAAACTGGGTGGTTTAAAACAACAGGAGTTTATTTTCTCCCAATTCTGGAGGCTCGAAGTCTCATATCAAAGTGTTGGCAGTCATGGTCTTTCTGGAGGATCTAAGGAAGAATCCTTCTCTGCCTCTTCCTAGCTTCTGGTGCTTCCCAGCTGTCCTAGGTGTTCCTTGCCTTGTAGCTGCCTCACTTCAATATCTGTCTCTGTCTTCACAGGGCTATCTCTCCTCTGTGTGTCTGTGTGTCTTCATATGGCTGTCTTCTTACAAGGCCACCAGTCATGGATTTAGGGGCTCATCCTAATTAAGTATGCTCTCATCTTAACTTGATTACATCTGCCACAACCTTACTTCCAAATTAGGTGACATTCACAGGTATCTGGGGTTAGGACTTCAGCATAGCTTTGTGGGAGACACAGTTGAACTCACAATACCGAGTATGCTCACTGAAAGTAAGATGTCATTTTTCTGGGCCATTTCAGTGAACAGAGCTAGGTTGAAAAAAACCTACATATGTCTATACATATATATTATATATCACTCATACACAATCATGAGTTTATACTGATATACTCAATTCCAATTCAATGCCACAGGGTTCTCCCTTTCCTCCTCCCCATCCTACATTTGTATCTTGAACCCTGGCAAGTAGGATTTGCCTGCTTCTACAATACAAACAAAATAGTGTCGGAATTCAACATCAACACCACTACCAACAACAAATTAAAGTTCAAGATTTCATTACAGTTTCGTTTGTCCTTAGAATATATTTCATTGAGGGTATTCAGCCAATGTATTCTGTTCAAAAGTTACTTGAATTACCTTTTTTTTTTTTCTGTGTGGTTACTTTATTATCTTGATGGACAATTAGGGCTATTTGTTTTATTTGTATTCAACTCTAGATTTTTTTACTGATTTAGCTTAATGTTTTGAATATGTAAATCCACTTCTTTCTTCCTTGTTGATTTAACTTACTTTTTAAAATACATAAAATATTAACTTCTTACAGCTATATAAAAATCAGACTCAGAATTCTCCCTCCCCTCCCTAATCCTTTTAACCTCATTCCTACTCACCCCCTTTTACGTAACCAATTTCATTATTTCCTGGTTCAACTTCCTGTGTTTTGTTTTGTAAAAATAAACAAATACATACACACAGACATGTATATATGTATGTATTTTTTCCTATCTCCCCTAATTTCTTACACGAAAGTCAGTGTATTGTAAAAAGTCCTATGCATCTTGCTATTTTTTTTTTTTTTACTTTATAATACATCAATCACTCAGTAGCAGTTCATAGACACCTTCCTGATTCCTTCTTGCAGCTGTAGAGTCCTCTATTATGTGATGGTATTGCCATTTATTTAATCAGACTCTTGTGGATGTGCATTTAGATCATTTCCAATCATTTTTATCGCAAACAGTGCAACAAAGAAAAACCTTGCGGTTGTTTTCATTGTGTAGCTGTTGGAGGGGTATATTCAGGGTTAACTTTAGAAAATGGGACTGCTGAGCCAGAGGGCAAATGTCTTTGTAGTTGTATCAGATATTGCCCAAGTCCCCTCCATAGGAGTTGTACCATTTTTTCATTCCCATCAACAGCCAACAGACTGGCTGTCAAGATTTTGAAATTTTTGCTAAATTTTTAGGTAAGAAAATAACTTAGTTTTAATTTGCCTTTCTTCATTAAGAATGAAGTAGAACATCTTTTAATATTTGTGCGTGTATGTGCATAAATTTATTTTTTATTTATTTAGTTTTTGTTAATTTACAATGTTGTACTCGTTTCAAGTGTACAGCAAAGTGATTCAGTTATACATATATATATAAATATACATCTATATATTCTTTTTCAGATTCTTTTCCACTGTAGGCTATTATAGGATATTGAGTATAGTTCCCTGTGCTATATAGTAGGTCTTTGTTGTTTACCTATTTTATATATAGTAGGTCCTTGTTTACCTATTTTTTATATATATATATATATATATATATATAGTTTATATAGTAGTGGAATATCTTTTAATATCTTTAAGAGACATTTTATGTTTTTTGTTGAACTGTTTATAACTTTTAATAGTTTTTATAAGGTTTTAAAATATTTATTCTCAATATTAATATATTAGAGATATTAGCTTTTTATCTGTTATACATGTTATGATTTTTTTCTCCCAATTTCTCACTTGTCTTTAGACTTATGATGTTTTTTATCATCGGGAAGATTTTTAAAATGTAGTTAAATAATGAGTTTATTTTTTTAAATTGTAGCTGGATATCCAATCATAGTTAGAAAGGCTTTCCTCTCGTCTAGTACTTGTATGGTTCCATCTTTTATATTTAGATCTTTTGTGTATTTGGAGTTTTTTCTTCTAATGATGTGAAGGAAAGAAGCCAATTTTATCATTTTCTCAGAGGTGCTTCAGTTGTTCTAATGCCATTTGTTAAAAAGTCCATCTTTTTCTCGGTGATTTGCGACATCAGCTTTATAATATACTAAACTTCTGTGTGTACTTGGACTATTTCTTCACTTTCTATTCAGATCATTGGTCTGAATTTTACTTTGTCTGATGTTAGAATCAGAACCTTTCTTTCTTATTGTTTCCATTTACCTGATACAATTCCCCAACAATTTATTTTTAGCATTATTTATTTACTTCATTTTACATTTATCTTTTGCATTCATCACATAATAGGGTTTTGCTCTTTGAGCCAACTCAAAAATTTCTTTATTTTAATAGATAAGTTAAGTACATTTACATTTACTAATGTGAATAAGGTTTGGCTCCAACTTTGACATATTTTTTGTTATATTTACTATAACCATTATGTTGTATTTACTGTGTTCCTTTCTATTATCTGTTCTTTGCTTATTTTTCTTTTTTGTATTTCTCTCAGAATTAAAGAATTTTTATGGTTGTTCTAGTATTTTATACTTTTTATGACACCCATAACCCCTTTTTTTCCTACGTAGAGATTTACTATTTGGTTGTTAAGTTTAAATGTAAACTTTGACTCCTCTCTACTTACCTATGTGACCATCAATGAGTTTATTCTCTTTCTTCTTTATCTGTCACTTCCTCAGTCTTTTTAAATTTTGAATTATATTTACTTTTATAGAACATTTAGCATTTACATTATGGTCTTCTACACTTGACCCACATTGGTTTTAGTCTTAGAGCAACAATTAAACATATTCAGTACTTTCTCTAACTCCTTTCTTGAAGCTTCCCAGACATCTCTTGGTTAGATGAAGCTTGACTTCTAGCAGATTCCTCAGAAAAAGTTTCTGAGTACAGATTTCCCTCCATTTTTGTATGTTTAAAACTTTTCTTCTAGCTTTGGTATTTGAAGGACTGGTTGGTTGGATATAAAATTCTTTGTTCACACTCTTTTCTTGAGTTTCTTGAAAGTATTGTTCCATTGTTGGCAGAAATGGAGAAGCCTAACTTCAAATCTTTCTTTCAAATATCAAGGCGAGATGAAAGTTTTAAATTGGGTCGAGATAGTGCTAACTTAAGCATTCCAGTTAGTTTTCCCAGGTACATGGTGTGGCGTTTCAATACGCAGATCCTGGTCTTTTATTTCTACAAAGTTTTCTTGAATGATAGGTTTAAATATTATTTCTGTTCTGTTTTTTTCTTCTTCAGAGACTCCAATTATCTATATTGGATTATCTTTGCTGTCTTCTATAGTAATTACTTTTTCTCTAATTATTTTTTAAACACCTTCTTTCCATCGTTTTTGTTTTCTTGACTGTTTTGTGTCTTTCCTTAATGTCTCTTATTATATTTTTAGTTAAATATATTCTCTCTTGGATCCTTTGTAATTTAGTTTTCATTTCTAAGATGATTTTGTCTTTTTCTTCAATTTGTTTTCTAAATTTAGTGAACACTTGTTTCATGTCTTTCTGTTTTGGGTCTATTTCTGTTTTCAGTTTTTTAATATCTAATTTGAATTGTTTTTAAATATGCAAATGCCTGTTTGAGGATATTTAATCCAGGTTGAGGTGTTGTGGTATAATTTTCTTCTGCTTAGTGGTTGGATTTGGGTTAGAATTTTCACCAACTGAAATATTTTAAAATCTCATTTTGATTTTTCTATTTATAGTAACTTTGTATGGATACTCTCTGTAATTTTCTGCTAACTTTGAACTATTTATTTTCCCAGACTAGCAGTAACAGTTGCATGAAGACAGGGATGAAGAAGTTTTACCAAAATTATTTCAGGGGAAGACTTACCAGAATTTTGTTAGTTCAAGCATACCCTCTTGTTGAGCTATAAAATGCAATTTTACTGCATGGTGCCTGAGATAGGAGAGGGGTTGGAGTGCCTTCTGAGTTGGTGATTCTTTTTAGTTTCTGTAGGACCGTTAATATCTACTTCCTGTTCTTTCTTTCCCTTTGCTATTAAGCCTTCAAATGATGATCCTTGGAAGTCTTCTTTCTCTCTCTCAGAAGTAAGCCCTAGTCAAGACTGCTGCCTTTGGCCTCTTGCATCTTCAAGCCTTTTCCAATTGATGTCCCAGTAGCCACAGCTCAGAATAAGTCTCCAACTTCTTCTCATCATTTCCCCACTCTGGGTGGTACTTTCTCTTTCTGGTCCCTGCACCTCCTTCACCTCCTCCACCCCTTGTTTCTCTCTCCTCTCTGGCATGCATTCTCCAGATGACTCTGCTGGTTTGGTATATTTCCTGACTTGTGCATGATTTTAATTTTAATTTCATACTATTCTTGGCTTCCTACTTATGCTATAGCTGGTTTATGAGTGTATTTACTCTTCTGTTGATCTTTTTTTTTTTTTTTTTTTTGAGATGTGTGAATTGATTTGGATTTAAGTACCTACTATTGTCCTACTGGAACTTGGAGCCCTCATAAGCCTTTATTTATTTATTTATTTATTTATTTATTTATGACTGTGCTGGGTCTTCGTTGCTGTGCAGGTGTTTCTCTAGTTACGGGGAGTGGGGGCTCCTCTTCGTTGCGGTGCACAGGCTTCTCATTGCTGTGGCTTCTCTTGTTGTGGAGCACAGGCTCTAGGTGCACGGGCTTCAGTAATAGTGGTACGCAGGCTTCAGTAGTTGTGGCTCATGGGCTTAGTTGCTCCGGGGCACTTGGGATCTTCCCGGACCATGGCTCGAACCTGTTTCCCCTGCACTGGCAGGCAGATTCTTTAACCATTGTCCCACCAGGGAAGTCCCATAAGCTTTTTAATTTGAGATAAATGTTAGAGATTATTTATTCCAAACCCCTTTATTTACAAATGATAAACTTAGTCCCAGTGACAGCAGACATTTCTCTCAGGGTTACACAGGAGCAGAGCCAAGACTACAGCCATACTTCCTTTACAATCTTTAACAACAAAATTGTCTTTCAAAACAGTTAAATTGCACTATGGGGAGAAATCCGCAAATTCAGAAGTCTCAGGGGTTCCCACACATTTATTTGTATCCTGAGAGGATATACAAAATAGTAGTTGCCCTCCAGAGTTGCTTGAAATTCCAACAGAAGTCCAAGGAAAAACCTCTGGTCCTAGAGGAATTTGTCTTCATCTTGTTACCTCTGGCTGTGCAGGAGGAGGAGTAGAGATTCTTAGGTCTGATTGAAGCTAGAGGTTTATTTGCGTATAGGAAGTTAAGAGAAGAAAAGAAATAAGAACACAGACTGGTCTCCTCTCTTTTCCTTTAGAATCCTTAGGGATTGTTTTATCACCAATTTTTCATTTGTTTCTCTGGCAAAGAAACCATGGGGGTAGAACAATGGCGTCAAGGCCCAAAACACCAGCGAAGGCTTTTACTCATTCAGTCCAACAACACAAATGGTGAATCTATGATGTGCTAGGCACTCAGCTGAACATGGGGAGAAATAGTGAGGAACAAAGCAAAGTTGTTTTCCACAAAGAGTTCACTGTCTAATGGAACAAGTTTGCATGCATTACACAACCAGTGTGGTAAGTGCTGTAAGATGTAAATACAACTAACAGTGGGAGGAAACAAGAGATGTGGAAGCAGAGATTCTGCCTTGCTAACTCAGTGGCATTTGAATTGAGTTTTAAAGAATGAATAGGAGTTTACTAGAGATAAAATGCAGGAATGCATATTTCATATTTAGTGAACTGGAAGCAAATGGGGAATGGGTGGAAGATTAGGCTTGGCTGGGTACCAGAGACTAGATCTTGAAAGTCCCAGTATATCTCAAACTTTAACTTGAAGGCAATAAGAGGTGGTAAATTGTCTTAAGTAGGTCAGTGACAGGATGAATTTTGTGTTTTAGAATGCAGGGTGGATTGGAAGGGGCATGCCTGGAAGCAGGGAGTTGAATTAGGAGGCTACTGTCATATAAATGAAAGATGATGAAGTCCTATACCTTGATGACTTCCTAGTCTCTGGCTCTGTACTTTTGTGTACAACCAGTGCCTGCTGGAATCCACCAGACACCTTGACTCAACTTGTCCATACCTAAACTCATTATTGACTCTTTTCTTCCTTAACATGCATTCCCTATTGCAGTTCTTGAGACCAGTCACCCAAGCAAGATACGAAAAGTCTGCTTCTCCTTCACTCCATACATCCAACAGTCATCTACCCTTGAAAATTCAAAGTCTTAAATATCCTATCTCTCAATTCCAATTGCCACTATCTTGGTGAGGATATGAGGAGAGTAAGGTGGTCTGAAAAACCACGTTGGGGTCAATGAATTAGAGGTTCCAGTGAGGTCATAGAAATTCTGGAATGGGAGTACGAGAGTGTGTGGGGGAAGGCAGGAGATTGTGCTCCGCCAGGGTGATGTCTGAAGTGGAGGTTTCAGAGGAGGTTTGTTGATGTGAAGGTTTTGGTGTGGCCATGTGAATGAGGCTGAGGTGGGGGCAGGACATTGTTATCAGAGATATGGAGCTTAAGGAGCTGAGAAGTCAGAGTATTCGATGGGTCATCATGTAGATATTAAAGTCCCCAAGGATAATGAGAGTAGTAATAGTAGTAGTAGTCGTCGTTGTCATAGTCATAGTAGTGGAGAGATATCCAGGTACTGAAGTCATCAATAAATAAAGGGAGGTACCCAAGGGCTATAATGAGGAAGTAGGAGGTCATGTTCATCCCTAGATGCAAATTTGTTTCAAAGATGTGAAGGAGAACCACAATATTGTTTCTGAGGTCAAAGGCGGAGAAAAAGAATTTCAAGAAGCAAAGGTAGCGTCTACAGCACCAAAGGATGCTGAGGGGCCTTGGGACTTGGTGCCTGGAAACCATTGGTGGCCTGGGTGGGAACAGCTCTAGCAGAATGGATGCTTGGCTCTAGGGATTTGGGCAGTGAATGGATGGAGCAGACACAGGGTCAGAAATTGTGCACAGGGCTTCCCTGGTGGTGCAGTGGTTGAGAGTCCACCTGCCAATGCAGGGGACACGGGTTCGAGCCCTGGTCTAGGAGGATCCCACATGCTGGGGAGCAACTGGGCCCTTGTGCCACGGCTGCTGAGCCTGCGCTCTGGACCCTGCGAGCCACAACTATTAGGCCTGTGTGCCTGGAGCCCGTGCTCTGCAACAGGAGAGGCCACCGCAGTGAGAGGCCTGCGCACCGCAACGAAGAGTAGCCCCCCCTCTCTGCAACTAGAGAGGACCCGCACACAGCAACGAACACCCAGCACAGCCCAAAATAAATAAATAATTTTTTTTTAAAAAAGAAAGAAACTGTACACAAAGGGTTGAGGAACTCATCTGTGTATAAAGAAAGAAATGAGGTGACGCTAAAGGGACACATTTATCAAATGAAGGAGGTTTTCATTGTTGTTGCTTTTTTTTTTTTTAATTAAAGCTGAAGGAAACCTGTGCCTATTTATGCTTCATTCTCTCACTCTCTGGGGAAGGAGGGGAGGAGCTAAGGAAAGGTGTCGTTTTCCAGCAAGAGGGAAAGGTCAAAGTGTTCACATCTAAGTCTTCCACATCCTTGGTAAGGAAGAATGTGAAAACACGGTGAGTCACATCTACTATGACTAGGCCAGACTTTCCAGAGGCTGTCACTTGGAAAGAAACAAACCCCAGCTTTCTAAGGTTAACTGCTGAATTCTCTTCTTCTTGTTTAATTTTAAACTTTGGCACTTCAAGGGCAATGAAATTGTTATGGATTGCATATTTGTGTACTCCCCACCTCCTGCCAAGTCATATGTTGAAACCCTAATCCCCAGTGTGATGGTATTTGTAGATGAGGCCTTTGGGAGGTGATTAGGTCATGAGGGTGGAGCCTCAAAGAAGAATTAGTGCTCTTATAAAAGACTCAATAGGGCTAGCGCTCTCTCTCTCTCTCTCTCTCTCTCTTTCTCTCTCAATCCCTCTCCTTCCGCCTCACCCCCTACTCCATGTGAAGATACAGTGAGACGGTGGCCATCTACAAGCCAGGAAGAGGACTCTCATCATGAACTGAATCTGCCAGCACCAAGATCTTGGACTTCCCAGCCTCCAGAACTGTGACAAATGAATGCTTGTTGTTTAAGCCACCTAGTCCATGGTACTTTGTTATAGCAGCCCAAACAGACTAAGACAGAAATCCAAGATCCCCCTGCTCTACAGCATCAGACAGTGAGGCTGCTGTCTCTCCTGTCTCCTCCACGTGAGTCTTTAAACTGTCTATTTCCGTGTTCCCAGATTACAGTCGGCTTTTCGTTGACAGGCTGTGCTGAGCGTTGTCTCATTCATGGGGTAGACGGTTGTTGCCTGTTCTCCAGCCATGACAAATTGCTGACTGCTGACATCACTGATGAAATAAGTAAGGCCTCTGCCACCCCAGCTTCTATTACTTTTTAATACGAGCTACTTTAATAGAAAGACTTAAATGCTTTGCCTCAGCACTTCTGGGGTCATAAATTCTTCTCCCTCTTGTCTGCTATTACTGGCATATCAATCCTTTCTAGTTCCATGAGCACTAAAATTGAAAGAAAACAAGGTTGTGGTTTTATGCATTTTTAATTTAACAAAATCCCATCTTTGAAGTTGAGGGAAACAATGCTTCTGGCGGAATGGTGTGACCACCAGGAAAGCCTTTGGAGAAGTCAGATCAGTGGAAGATTTGCAGGCAATTGGCTCCATCCTTAATCTTCAGGGGACCCTCAGCTGACTTTGTGCTCTTATGAATTCCAGTCAGGTTGTAAATCTTCCCCTCTCACCCCTCTTGTTTTGTCTCCCTCTTGAGAACATACAGAAACCTAGTAGGATAGGAGAGTTTGCACTCTCAGCCTTAGAGAAGAATCCATGCATCATTTGATTTGTCCCCAGGGTTCCAAGATGAAATGTTTAGCTGGTTGCATGACAATGAAGGGAAAAGAGTGTCTCCATTCTTAAAAATCTCTCTTTTAAGGCCATTCCCTTGGGGTGCTTAGTTTCTGGGTCTCAAAAGGTCAAGAAGTCCTTCCTCACCTCTAGCTCACATTGCAACCTCATGGAGAGAGCCTATTTCCTAGAGGTGGAAAAAAGTGCAGGCTGGCCTAAGGCCCAAGAAAGAATGAAATAAAATGTCCCTTTAGGCATGGCCCAGAGGCATGATTAATACCACTGCTCATCAGCATAAAATATATTCAATTATGAGGGATTAAGAGGCTTGGGAAAGCAAAATGCTAAAGCAGTTGAAAGATGAGCATATTAGTGGAAAACAGGGCCCCAGGATGGCAGAGGCTGAGGCTGCCTGTGGTGTCAGAGGGTGCGGGGGGAGTGCAGCTTTGCATTCTACTGAGGAGAATTGTTTCCCAATTGCTGGGTTCTTGAGAGGTTCTGTACTGTTAGGAGGGGATGGAGCTGGAGAGGTGTACTCTGCCTAACCCGGCCACATTCACCCTGAAAAAGAAAGTGCTTTTCAAGCGCCTTTGCTTCCCTTAGAAACCAGTGCTTTTGCTGACATACATCACTCCAAGGGGCTCCAGTGTGTACTGACCATTGAGATGTCCCTACAAGGTAGGGATCACTTGGATAACTCTCCCAGATTCTCGCCTGTGAATTTACACAGTTCAGGCAGAGAGGAGAGTGGGTGAAGCGTGCTGGGCCTGTGTCATTGAGGGTGGGCAGGGCATTGGGTAGGTGGGTGACAGCCTGCCAAACAAAAGGCAGAGAATCAGAAGAAGCCAAGAACCACCCTTCAGGAGACAAAGTAGTGACTCCAGAACTAGGACCAGACGGCCTATCTGCCTGGGGTAGAAAACCAGCAACCAGTCAATTAGCTGAACAAGTATTTTGTGGCACCTTCTATTTGCCCACCACTGCTATTTATTCGTCATGCCTTTCATGATGGACAGAAGAGCCGTGCTGGGGTTGGGGGGTGGGAACTGGGAGAGGACTAGTACTAGAGAAGCAGTGATGGAGACTCTTAGTCTTTCCATGAGACAGGTTTGCAGATGATCCCAGAGTTGAATTTCCAGAATTAGAACAAGTTACTTCAAGATCAGAGCAAATTGTTGGAGAACAGTATTGTGGTTAAAAGAGTAGCCATTAGAGTTAGGAGGACGTGGGCTTGAACTCTAATTCTGACACTGACTAGCTGTGTGGCTTGAATGAGTGGCTCATCCTTCCTCTGTCTCTTTGTCTTGTGCATAGAATGGAAATCATAATTGTACTGATCTCATAACGTTGTGGCGAGAGTGATGTTCAGTGATGTGTGAAGCTCCTAACACAGTGTCTGGCCCATACAAAGCACTCAGTGCATTTTTTATAAGTATTTGCATCTTCAGAGGTAGAGCTGAGAAAGGTGTGCAGAGAATAAAAGAAATGGAAAGTTAGCACTATTTATAGTATCCAAGATATGGAAGCAACCCAAGTGCCCATCAACAGTTGAATGGATAAAGAAGATGTAGTATATCTATAGAGTGGAATATTACTCAGCCATAAAAAAGAATGAAATTCTGTCATTTGCAGCAATGTGGATGGACCTAGAGAACATTTTGCTTAGTGAAATAAGTCAGAGAAAGACAAATACTGTATGACATCACTTATATGTGGAACCTAAAAATTATACAAATAAGTATATATGCAAAATGGAAACAGACTCACAAATACAGAAAACAAACTAGTGGTTACCAATAGCAACAGGGAAGGGGGAGGGGTAAATTAGGGGTATGGGATTAAGAGATACAAACTACTACATATAAAGTAGATAAGCAACAAGAATATATTTTACAGCACAGGGAATTACAGTCATTATCTTGTAATAATTTATAATGGAGTAAAATCTGTAAAAATACTGATGCTTTACACCTGAAATTAATATAATATTGTAAATTAACTATATTTCAATTTAAAAAAGAAATGGAAAGTCAATAAGGTGACAGAAGCAAATGGCAGGGGATTTGACAATCTTATAGGCACATCTGTCTGGCCTGGGGCTATTTGCATTAGACCAGGGATGTCACATTTTCCATGCTCTGGGGGTCTTTAAGAGGTTGCATGGTCCCTGACAGCCAAGGTAGGAGAGCCAAACAACAATGTAAATGTAGGAATTAAGAAACCCAGTCTAAGTGCTTCACCATATGTGTTGGGATGGGTTGAGTTGGATTCATGGTTAATGACTAGGGTATGTGATCAAGTCCAGAGATAGTGGCTTAAGTAACACTGGCAGGACTAACTGTTTCTTGTCCCGATGGTGGTGGGAGAAAGGTTAGCCCATTGACATCTGTTTGGCCTTTCTGTTTCCCAGACAGAAGCATTCTGTTGGGCTGGTTTATGGAAAAATGGCTTAAAGCAGCTTTGCAAATTAAGTTCAAATATAACTGCCTGCCTTCTCGAGAACGCAAAATGAGAGTTACTATTCTCTTCCATCCAGGAGAATGGAAGGGTAGCTTTTTTGCAAATCTGACCTTTCAACTTCTTTTAAACAAAAGTGCTGTGAGGGTACAACTTGTCTCATTTTGTAATCCATTCATTCGTTCACTCATTTAACAAATATGTATTGAGCTCTCTTTACATGAAAAGTACAGTCTAAGACCTTGGGAATGAGCACAGCAGCCCTCAAGGAACTCAGAAGGGAACAAGTCAGGTTAACAAAAATCTGTAATCAAAAGAGGACAGAGCAATAATGGAAGCAGGTGAAGAACTGATCTCCTTCTACTTCTGGGATGTATGCCCAAAGTACAGAGCAGGTATGGTGAAAAGGAGCTGTAAAATGGAGCCAGGGCCCTTCTCTCTCTGTGAGCTTTGGTGTGGTATGGCCACAGGATGACTAATAAATAGAACTCTCCAGGGAAGTAGAATCAATGGCATGGAAGAGAGATCATCGGGATAATAAACATATAGCATCTCTCTTCGTCCCCGAGTGCTCAGATCATCTAAAGCCTCCAGCTCTGGTACCAGAAATCAGAATAGTTGCTTTCCAGGTGCGTCACTGGCCAGAGGTAGTGCTGGAATGAGGGAGGACGGGAAACATGACCCCAATCCCATCCACCTTCTGAGCCACATCCACCTAGGTCCTAAGTCCCTCATCCTGGCTTACTGGTTGGCCCAATAAAAGTAAAGGCAAACCTGAGAGTGGAGAGGTCTGTCACAGGAGTTGAGAAATGGCCACAGGAGTTGAAGTTACTCATAACATTTAAGAGTATGCTACCCTGTGTTAGGATGACCACAGAGCAAACTAACATAGGCAACAATAAAGCCCAAGCCAGCAAATTGAAATAGACACTCTTCCCCTAATAGGGGTCTGTAAATATCAGTTGACTGGATGAATCAATTGCATATGCATGCACCATATTCTTCCAGCCCAAGATTTGATTTGGTTTCCATGGCTAGAGGCCAGATGCCTACTGGGAAGTCTTCCAAATCACCAGTCTTGATCTTTTCTTAACTGCTCCCAGGGGATCCAGAGAGTGACTCTGGTATCTGGCACAAGCAACATAGCACTGTGCCCTGAGAGGGCCAATGCACTATTCATATTGGCTTTGGGTCCAGGCACCCACTATGCAGAGCCTACCACCCAGATGGTATAGACTCAGATTCCAGTCCATTTGGAAAGGCCAGGTCCTGCCAACTCCATCTCCAAGGAGACAGTCTATACAGAACCCACATGCCAAACTACCCGGGACTTTGCCAACCAAAAGATGGTGAGTGGTCCTGTCCTGTAAGCCCCACCTAAAATAGGCAGCAGATGGGAAATGGGGGGGCAGGAGGTGGAGAACAGCTGGATGGCATTTGCTACATAATAGCTCTTGAGGGATTTGAAAATCATTGTTTAATTTCCCTTCCCGCCTTCTCACGTAAACAAATGTCCTATATCAGAGGTGTGGAAATCAGAATGTTAAGTGGTAAAGCTCATCTTCATAGCTCTCCAGCCTTCTTCTTCCTGACCACCAGCACACACACACACACACACACACACACACACACACGTGCACACATGCAAAAACACATGCATTCACTTTCAGCCACAGGGCAATGCTGCTGACTCAACCTAAGGCCTTATTTCATTTACTGTGTATCTAAAGCCTTGTCAGGAGCCCAAGCTTCTTCTCTCAAGTCTCTTTTAAAAATTAAATCTGGCTCTTTGGGACTGCAGCAGGAAAACTGAATTTGAGATACAGTAATTCAAGATATTTATATCCTTTCATCATTCGCTCAATTGGTCTTCTGCAGCTGTGGTTTGTTAGGGATTATCCCACCAGAAGGGATAGCAGAAATACACATATTTAATAAGAATTTTTTTCCTCCATTTCTTTCCCTGACTCTAAATAGTCACTTGGAGGGAGGGGGGCTGTCCCATAGGAGAGAATCTGTGGGGCCAGGAACCGTTGCCCAAGAGCTGGAAGCTTCAGGCCAGCCTGGAGGGAGGAGGGAGATGAGAGCCTGGAAAAGCTGGAGCTGGATCCTGGTCCCCAAAGTTGAAGAGAGGAGAGTGGTTCTGATGATGCCCCTTTATAGGAGAATTTAAAGCCCACTTCTGCTTTCTTTAGCCCCTAGTCTAAAGGCCAGGTGTTCCATGGTCTGGACAATCCATTATCTACCTTCATCGCTTCTGGGTACATTCCCTTCGGCCCCAGAGAGAAGCTCGGGACCCTGGAGGACTCCTGATACTCCCACACCAAAGCCATGGAGCCTCCTTCCTATAGGTAGGAGAGCAGGTAGTTACCTGGGAAGGGCTGACACACCTGCAGGTCCCAGTGGCCCTTAAACATTGAGGCCCTTTGCCTCAATCCTAAATCACTTCTAGGTGCACAAACACTCAGGGCTACATTTCCATTTGCCTCCCGACTCCAGTTAATAGTGTTCCAGGTCACAGACATAGAAAACAAGCTTATGGTTACCAAAGCAGAAAGTGGGGAGTGGGGGATAAATTAGGAGTTTGAGGTTCACAGAGACACACTACTATACATAAAATAGAAAAACAACAAGGTCCTACCTTATAGCACAGGGAACTATATTCAATATCTTGTAATAAACCGTAATGGAAAAGAATCTGAGAAAGACTATGTATACATACACAACTGAATCACTTTGCTGTACACCAGAAACTAACACAACATTGTAAATTAACTATACTTCAATTAAAGAAAAAAGAAAAAAATAACCACATCCCAGGGATCTTTGGTTGGGGTGTTTGCACGCGTGTTTCTTGAGTCTCTTTTGCAATAATCCCTCAGTCCAGGCAGAGGTTTTTTTCTTCTTTCCCAGAGAAAAGAGAGAGAGGAGAAGGACAAGACTCTCCTTCTCTTTAAAAGCTGTGCCCTTCCAGTTGAGAGCCACTCACTCCAGCTCTGCAATGTGGCAGAACCTCCCCAAGCGAGCCCATCGCATTCTGGGAGCTCAGCATAAAAATTACAGGTGCCTTAGAGGCCACCTGACCCTGATGCATCAAGCCCTGGAGTGAGGCCAGACAGCCACTTAAAATGACAATCCTGGGCAAAGTGGCACAGTGACATGTTAAAAATATATAGATGGATATAGATGTGATATGAAAATATATATTTTTCCTGCTCTCACTGTGGGAAGCAGGCATGTTAAAGGTATTAACAATTAGTGTTCCTCTCTGGAAGGATCCTCTAGTTATGTGCTTTGGGCTCCAGACAGGAAGTGAGAATCAGGCAGCAAAGCAAAATTAATCCAGACAAAATGAAATGATGCAGTCGAGGTATCTGGGATGGCGGGGCCCAGAGGGCGTGAGGTAGTTACCTATCTCCTGCCCTTGTCCTCCCCAGCTCTCTGTGGGGCAGGAGAGGCTTTGTTTGAAGAGGATGGTTGCTGCGGGAACCAGGAGCTACCAAAAGCAGAGTGAGTTTTTCATTTCTGAGGAGCAAAACACCCAGGGAGGAAATCTCTGTGCAGTGTACCTCCAAACTGATGTCCCTGACTTTCTAGGGCACCTGGAAATGGATGGAAAGCTTGGCATGCGCACACAGAAGGCACAGATGTGGCTCCCCCCACCCTGGCCCCCTCGGGGCTGGCTCCAGACATGCAGAGTTAGAGGTGACTCCGGCTGAGATCTGAGGTCATCTGTCCCCAGCAGATGCCCCTCCTGTGCTAGGGGGATGGAAATTTCCCAGACTAGGTTCTTTCCTCAGGGGTGGGAAAGACAGAAACAGCGTTGCCTTTGTTTCCAGATTTTAATTTCCTAGAATCTGCCACAAGGGTAATGTCTTTTTTTTCTTTTTTCCAAAATAATTCCTCAGTTCAGACAAGAGAAAAACCTTTTTGCTCTTTCCTGTTTAAGGACAGACGGTGACTTTTCTACTCTTAAAATACAGTACCTTTCTATTTCAAACCACTTGCTTTGGCTCTTCACAGTGTGATGTAAAATTCCCGGTACTGATGGACTCACAGATCAAATTTCCGGAGTGAAAGAGTAATTTGGTAATGCACTCTAGTGTTTTCCAGCTCCCTTTGGGCTTGCTGGCAACCACACTGTAGCTTTTGCTCTCAACTCCACCATTTACTGCTCTCTCCCTATACTTTTCACTTTTATTTTTGCTTTTGCAGTTCTAATGTCTGCCTTTTTAAACTTTTTGAAAAAATTTTTATTGAGATATAACCTACACTCAGTAAAGTGTGCACTAATCTTACCCGTACAGCTCAGTGAATGTTTTTTTGTGAATATACCATGTAATCGTCCACCCAGCGCCCTCCCCTACCGTGTCCACAACACCTCCTCCCTGCCTGGATGTAACCCCATCTTCACAACTATCACTGTAGGTGAGATTTGTCTTTTCTAGACTTTCATATGAATGGAATCATCCAGTATGTACTCTCTCATGCCTGTTTTTTTTTCATTCAACGTTATATTTTGAAGATTCATCCATGTTGTTGCATGTATCAATAGGTTTCTTATTTTTAACACTGTGTAGCTCATTTTAGGAATATATAGAATTTACCTATTCTCCTGAATAGATATTTGATGAATATTTGAATTGTTTCTAGTTTGGGCTAACACGAATAAAGCTGCTCTTAACATTCTTTTACACATTGGGGTTTTGTTATTGTTGTTTGGTGGACATATTCTCTCATTTTGAGGAGTACACCTAAGAGTGGAATTGCTGAGTCATAGGGTATGTGTATGTTTAAGCTTTAGTAGATGCTTCCAAACCCCACATTCCAAGGAGTTGTAACAATTGGCACTCCTGTCCGCAATGTGTGAGCATTCTGGTAGCTCCATATCCTCTCCAACACTCAGTTTTGTCTCTCTATCTACTTATAGTTATTTACACATGAAGTTGCTGCACGTCTGCTTACCTGGGGTCCCTTCCCCCTTAACTACACCTTTAATTCCTCAAAAAATACTATGTAGGGATTACAGGGTAAAACTCCCCTGGGCTGTACTGATGTTAAAACTGCAAGTTCTGTGTCCCAGGACCACTCCTAGTCCTTTCCTGGGCAAACTGGGATGGCTGGTCACCCTAAATATGGTATAATGCAAAGGAAAGAGGTTTTGGCAAGGAACTGACCTGGTTTGAATCCTAGTTCACCTACTAGCTGTGTGAAATCAGTCAAGGGAAAGAGTGACGGACAGATGGATAAATATGTGACAGAACAAATATAGTAAAATGTTAATGGTACAACCTGGGTGATGGGTATACATGTGTTAACTGTAAAATTCTTTCAACTTTGCTGTATGTTTGGAAATAATAAAACGTTGGGGAAAAGACAAAATAGGGGTAACGCAGCTTGGTTCTGGGGTACCAGATCTCAGAACTCAGAGGAACCTAGTTTTTCCATGTCATGGAGCCACTACAGAAAATAAATGCCCTCATTCTTCTGGTCTTCACATTTCGGTTGCCCCACCAAGTTCTTCTATTTCCTAAAATCCTTTCAGAAGATGAGAGACAAGAGAAAATAGCAAATCAGAGCAAATGGACAGAACTTGTCTTTAAATTCCAGCAGTCACATTGCTTTGCTCAGAGTTGTCTCGCAAACAGAGCCAGAAGCTTGGTGTCACATTCCCCCTTCCCCTGCCGACCTCCTGCTGGCCTCAGATAGACTAAGCTGGACCATTACCCATGACCTGATGCCTTCTTGAGCCATATTCTCCAGCCTCTCTGCTTCTAACTTTGCTGTCATCACTGGCAAAGCCGACTTACTTTTATCCTCTTTCAAAGCCATCTCTTGTTCCCATGGCAACTTACTGGGGGTCTTCTATCACCATGGGAACATGGCTGCTGGGTTTAAGTACACCTTATCACCACAGCATTAAAAAATATGGGGAGAGAGGGAGTCTGGTTGTCAGGGAAACAGAATTCAGATCTTCTCCATGAGAGATGGGCTGGGGAAAAGGAAGTGCTGTTGGGAGTTTAGAATCAATGCCACTAGACCTAATCCTGGTCCTTCTGGGATGGCCACACACTTACTGTGCAGATACTATGGTGTGTGTGTGTGTGTGTGTGTGTGTGTGTTAGAGAAATTGTCTTTCCATCATGGACATATGAAGAACCTCATCAGAAGGCAACTTGGAGATTTCAAGGGTCTTAGAGGAAACACTCATAGCTCAGCCTGAGGATATAGGGATATCATGGTCTCCCCCACTCTCTCAATCTCTCTCTCTCCATCCCCCTCTCTCTTTCTCTCCCCCCACCCCCACAATCACAGTAGGGAACCTTCCTCTTCATCAAGAAGAAAGCAATTCCATGGTGAACATCCCAGGAAAACCAAACCAAAAGAGAGACCTGCATATAAAACAAAAGGGCATAAAAAGGTTTTAAGTGATGGGAATCCCATCCGTGACATGGACAGTGTACCTGAAAAAGGCCAGTACTCTTTCTCCTGTGTCACCTGTTTGTCCTTGAGGCAAATGGGACACTCAATCAGTCAACCACCTTGTCAGAGGGACAGTAAATGAGTATTGGGGGCACCTACCTTCCTAATCACAGTGGGGAGTTGTCGAGCCAAGGAAGATGCTTGCCCCCTCCCCAGGCAGAAGAAAGAAAACACATGGAAGACACATGTAGCTCATAGATCAAAGGCTTCCAAGGACCAGAAGCACCCAGTAGTGTGAAGCTCATTGTCACTGCATACACATTCAAAGAAACAAAACAAATGCCACCTAATTAATCTCTATGTCATTACTATCCAAGTGTTCAGGCCCTTATGCACATCTGGGAATTTTATCTCTAGTAGTCTTAGTCCCAGCAAGAAATATGGATAAACATGTCCCAGGCTCAGCTGGCGGCTCTTCTCCCTTTTCAGTGGCTTCCAGGGTCCCAGGGCCCTCAGACTTCATAAAGTTGCTCAGAGCCACCCATAGTGACATCCTGCCCAGCTGAACCCCCTTCTGAGACCCATTCTACACAGAGCTCCTGCCATCTCATCATGTCAACGTTTACCTCTTCTCTCTCAAGCATGGAGTAGAGGAAAGAGAAAGTGTCCTGTTCTTAGAAAATGCTGGGCTTGAATCGCAGCTTGCCACTTTCTAGATTTGTGAGCTTGGAGGAATCTCTTATTTAAGTTTATATTACTAAAATAAATTTACAAGATGATTCTAAGGATTAGATGACATAATGAACATGAAAATGCTCTGCAAACAAAGGAACATAATGCCCTGACAAAGACTGATTGTTCAACCTCCTGGGTAGCACACTTCCGGTCTAACAGGGTGCCTTGGACTATAAGAGTGATTCTGAGGCTGGTCAGGTCAGGTCAGAGCTGGGGATGTGGACATTTCCGGTTGTGAGCTGATGGAGGGCAGGGGGCCAGTCCCAGGGCCCAGCACTGTGCTAGGTTTATAGTAAGTTCAACAATGGCTGCTCATTCAGAGGTTGGTGCTGTTGACTGGGACCTTTGCTGCCCTTCACATTACTCCACACAGGTGGGTGGCAGTGAGTCCACCATACCCTGAGGCAAGACCTCTTCAGCAGTGAGAGTAAAATTGCCCAGGTCCAGACGGAGCAGGTCCAGCTGCAGGGGGAGGGCAGGAGGGCTATGAATTACGACTCTCCTCCAGGACTGACATGATTCATATCCTGGCTGCCACGAGGGGACCTCTCTGTAGCTTTTGACTCCATTGTCTTGAGCTCACTGCCTACCCTGGCCACTGCCCCATTTTCTCCTCTCAACACTTGTCCACTTGCCAGGCCAGCTTAGTAATAGCTCCAAGAAAGACAGATTATCAATCCCTCTCCAGAAAGAACCAATTATTCATGGCCTCACCTAGAGTTTTATGAAAGAAAAAACGTGGCAAGAGGAGTGCTCCTTCCTGCTGCACCTGGGAGGCTTTGCCTGAAAGTAGAATCTGAGCGTGGAGTGGGCCAGAGCAAGAGGTAGCATATGGGATGGAATGGCATCAGAAGGAGGTTGCAGGATTTGGGCAACAGGATGCAGGGGTGGAATCAGGAAATCGCCTGGCAACAGGCTCCCAGACCATCAGCTGTGTGTACCACCAGGGGCATGTGGCAGTGTGCCTGGGGCAAAACTACAAAGTACATGCAAATTGTACTCTTTGGTGAGTCCATTAAAACATCGTTTTTTGTTTTTTGTTTGTTTGTTTGTTTTGCGGTACGCGGGCCTCTCACTGTCGTGGCCTCTCCCGTTGCGGAGCACAGGCTCCGGACACGCAGGCTCAGTGGCCATGGCTCACAGGCCCAGCCGCCACGCGGCATGTGGGATCTTCCCGGACCGGGGCGCGAACCCGTGTCCCCTGCATCAGCAGGAGGACGCGCGAACCCGTGTCCCCTGAATCAGCAGGAGGACTCTCAACCACTGCGCCACCAGGGAATCCCAAAACATCGTTTTTATAGTAAAAATAAATAAGGATATATTTTGATGCAAAGTACAATTTTTTTGCATGAATTGTTAAGAAAACAACTGAGACTTCCAATTTTTTTCTTGCTGCTTAGTCATCAGGTCATGCCCCTAGAGCTCTGGAGGTATGAATTTGCTCTTTTCTGACATTAGGGTATTTCATTCAATCATGCATTCATCCATTTATTCATTCAACAAATATTTATTGAGTGACAACTATGAGTTAGGCACAAGAGATGCAGCAGGGAGAAAAACACACATGGACCTTGAGTTCATGGAGTTTATACTCTAAGGGAAATCTTTGAAAGCATTGATGAGCCCAGATTCTCTCATTTGTGTTTGAAGATCAGGCCAAGGGAAATGGTGAGCTTCCTTTCTGGTCACCAAATCCACAAGCAGAGATTAGATAAGCAAAAGTTGCTTGTTGAATGAATGAGTGAATGATGAATGGTTTTCAACATTGGATGAGGAGGCCTACTGGCTGACTCTGAAAGTGCTTTGCCATTCCTGACTCTGTGCCTTCTCTCCCCTGTGCCTTGTGGACATGGCGGGGAGATGCCCTTGGCCCTGGAGGGGTTTCTGGCGCTCCTTTCTATCTGCCTCTTTTAGTCTTATGCCTTGATCTCTTGAAGTCAAACTCAGCTTCCTCCTGGAGCCTGGGCAGTCCAGAGTCTCCAAGCCTTTCCCTCACCTATGTCTCTCTTGACCAGTCAGGCAGTGGAATCCTAATGGGCCAAGAATCTGAAAAAATAAAATACAATCGGCTGTTGGTTGGAGATACAAAAGGAAAGCTAAACATTTCTCTCTTGGTCCTGTTTAGGCCACTGAATGCATTCGATCCAAACGTGGCAGAAGGCCCAGCAAAGGCAGGTGGTTCCTAAGCAGAGATGTCTAGAACTCCGGCTCTGAAAAGCAGCATCCAAAGTGGTCCAGCCCAGAAAAAAGGAGAGGGGATGCAGGGTCTACACACTCTTCCCTCCAGATGGGGTTGGGCATGAGAGTAAAGAGCTCCAGTTGGGCCAGGCCCCTGTGGTGTGACCATTCCCAGTGGCCCCTTTGGAGGTGTGTGTGTGTGTGTGTGTGTGTGTGTGTGTGTGTAGCATTCACAGAACAATTTAGGCACGTTCATGTACATCACACATTTAACCCTCACAACAACTCACTCAGAGGAGATGGCATTGTTATCCTTTGAGTAAATAAAACTGAGTTTCCCAGGGGGAGAACAAGTCTCTGGCTCCAGGTCTAGGGTACCATGATGCCTCCCTCCTTTAGCTCCCACATAGTGTCGGCTTCAAAGATGGAGTAATTCAAATTCCCAACTCCTTCCAGGTGGGAGAGGTACCTGGCTCTAAGAAGACCCCTCTGCCAGAGTGACTCACTGTCAGGCCCCACAGGAAGAAGCTGAGGTCCTTAAGTGCTCAAGAAACTGCTGGCTCCAGGCAAAGAGTCGAAGCTGGCCCTGGACTCTTCAAAGAGCCACTGCCCTTGAGCAGGGCCCCCTGGGCTGCTGAGCTGCTCCACATGCAGGCCTGGGGTGGGTGCCACCTTCCCAGGCTGCTAGGTGAGCATCTCTGATGCTAAGTGAGGGGGCAGCTCCAGAGCCATCTGTCCCCTCCCAGGTCCCAGCATCTCTGGCATAGAAGCCCCACTCAGCACCAGGGAGATATCATTCCTCACTTTTCGCCTTTCCAGGTACTCTATCACCCAGAAACAGGGTTATGGCAAGTTGTTTAACGTGGAAATGACTCTTGCGGGGAGCTGGAAGAATAAACCTGTCTCTAAGGCGCCATGTCTCATTGTGGCTGCAAGGAAGGGACAAGGAGGGAAGTGTGGCAGGGGAAGTGGGACAGGAAGGGGGCGCCAGCGGAGGTGAAGAGGCCCTGTAGAGAGAGGAACTGGCAGTGCTGTGGTTACTAGCTGAGGAGCTGGAGCCCGGGAAGCTGCGTTGAGCTTCCCTCTCACCTGGAAGCCCAACAATCCTTACACCTTCTGGGGAAATCCCTGCCACTCAGCGATATAGTTGTGTCAGAAGCCCTGGCTCCACCCTGGTGTCAGCACCTTGGAGAAGGTAGGGGATGGGGGAGAGACCTCTGCACCAGGAGCCTGGGTTCCCGCTTGGCTCTCTGCAGCTGAGGCTGGGCAGAATTAGGGTGACATCTGCACTGGGGCCTCAACCGCTTTGAGGCCAGAGGGGAAGAGGGGAATGCGATCGTTGGGAGAAAAATAATTGGTTTTTGCTATGAGGAACAAGGAATTGAAAAGGATGATGTGTCCTCCGTGGGTTTCTAGGACTCAACTCTTGCCTCAGTTTTCCTCAAGTCTGTTGCCACCTAGTTCTGTTGAGGAGTATCCTCTTCTGTCTGTTGCCTTTCACAATGAGAAGAGTCTCTTGGTCCTTGCTGGCTAAGGACCTGCTTCCTTTTTTCTTCATTTGCAATGATACAGACACGGGATCAGGACTCAGATGAGGTGAGTGAGGCACTTGCCTCTGGCATGAAATATAAGGGGGCACCAAAAAACTCAGTAATCAAGGTAAATGCTATTTTGATATAATATTTTAAAAATCAAAATTACTGCAAAACATCCTTTATGAATAAAATAGCCAAAATTTAAATAAAGTTAAGATCAGTACTGAATTCTCCTTTCACCTCAAACTTCACTATGGTTCACAAATCACAGGACACAGAACCACTCAGTGTGCTGGGCCCTGGGGGGGTCTGGTGGAAATGAGGACAGACATGCTTCCCCCTCCCCACTTCCAGTCTTCCAATCTCAGTAAAATAGAAATGAATGAGTAAACCAGCAAAGGTTGACGGTTGTGATCCATGAGACAGCCAGGGTTGGTGGTGGAGATGCTATGGATAGGAGAGTTAAAGGAGCTTGTCTGGGGATATGATGCTTCCACCAGGAACTTGAAGGATGGGAAAGATCCAGTGTGATGAGTTGGATTGCCACCCTTCAAAATTAATATCTTGAAGCCCTAACCTCCAGCACCTCAAAATGTGACCTTATCTGGAAATGGGGTGATTGCAGATGTAATTAGTAAAGATGAGGTCATACTGGAATAGAGTAGGCCTTTTTACACAATATGACTGGTGTCTTTACAAAAAGGGGAAATTTGAACACAGGCGTGCACACAGGTAGAACGCCATGTGATGAGGAAGGCAGAGATCGGGGTGACGCTTCTAAAAGCTAAGAAACAGCAAAGATTGCCAGCAAACCACCAAAAGCTAGGAAAGAGCCTGGAACAGTTGCTTCAGAAGGGCACGGCCCTCAGAAAGAACCAATGCTGCTGAGGCCTTGATCTCAGACTTGTAGCCTCCAGAACTGTGAGACAATAATGTCTGTAGTCGGTGGTACTCTGTTATGGCAGCCCTAGCAAACCAGTACATTAGCCATACAAATAGCAATGGTAACAGGTGTCCAGGGAAAGCGAATAGTGTGAAAAGGCCTTGGGGTGAGCGAGGGCTCAACATGTTTGGGGAACTGGAAGAAGGTTAAGTGTGTCCACAGCACAAAGAGTGGGGTCAAGGGGTGGGCAGGAGACAGGACATGTAGGACTTTCTGGAATGTCAGCCCTTCCCATGACCCCTTTACTCCACAGCAACACCACCGAATCCAAATCTTTTTCAGCACCAATGAGTTGAAATTCTGCCCTTTTTAGGAGTGAGCATAGGGGTTGGGTGGGGACGTAAAAGGCAGAAAAGAATGTGAGGATTTAATAGGCCTCACCTAAGTCCCCAGTGGATGGCTCTGGATGTCCTGAGGGTTTGCTTGACAAGACCAGCCTTTGCCAATTTAGCAAGTCACTGAGTACCTGCTCTTAATGATCGAGACCTTCGCCACCAATGCCATCCAAGTGGAGACTTCAGATGAGAATCTGGAAGTGGGGAACCGGGAAGCAGAGAGAAAGATTGACATTGTGAAAATCCCTGATGGGGAGTGGGTAGGAGGGCAAAAGGAGTATTGAAAGGCTGATAAACTGGACCTTCTTTCTCCTTGCCCTCTCTTTCACAGAAAGTCAAGTTGAATCAGAAAGGGAGTTGGCAGGAGAGTTTGTCCTGTTGGCATCTCTACCAGGGAGCCCTCTAGCCTCCTGGTTGCCTGCACTCCAGCTGATTCCCACTGGGATCCCAACCTCAATGGCAGCTCCCAGGGCTTGTCCAGAGGCCCTGGATGGTGGGCACTCCCAGCCTGTGGAGGCAGCAGATGTATTCTTCAAGCACAGGGACAACAGAATTTTCAAGCTTGGTGGTCAATTGTGTCTTCCTCTGAGCAAATCACTCCCAGGGGCAACATAACCTTCATGCTACAGCCACGACTGCCAACTTGCTCAGCAATCTTCATCACTGGCAGGGAGGTGACACTGATCAAGACAGGATTCTGTATCTGATTTAAAGTTTCTTACTTGTCTTCACTTATACCTGCATCCCCTCTTGTACAAGTTCTTTCTTGTCGTTAATAAAGCGGTAGGAGCCTGGAGAAGATGTCCAAGAGTGATTATTCATGCCTGAGCTAATCCCTTAGGATCCTGCTGGGAGATGGGCAGTGAGTGGCCAGAGGTCAGCATCAGGAGTCCCTTGGGCTGGTTGGAACCATGAGTAGGATCCTCTCATTCAGTGCCCAAAGTGGGGCACGTGGAGGAGCATCACAGACAGCAGGATTTGGACCTGAACTGACTCCCCGCAGTTCAGGAGGAGTTTCGACAAGACTCTGCACATCTTCGGAGCAGGTGGTCTCTTCTGTCTCTACAATCAAACAGAAATTTTTTGCAGCTGTTCTGTAACAGACTGCTGCCTGGGATCCTAGAACCATAGTGTTTTTGATCTTCCTCTTCTCAGTGTGGACTGCAAATGCCCAGCCTGGAAGCCCTGCCCTGTCTCTCTCTGAACACGGGGGGGTCAAGGGAGGCCGTGCCCTTGGGGAGTCCCAGGAGAGTCGCTTTAAAACCACCAGTGAAATTATCTCTTCTATTGACCAAACAGGTGAAAAAGGAAAGGAAATGTAGATTTTCCTTAAGAAACAAAGATTATCTCCTCTTATCCTTTTCTCCCCAGTAAACATTGCCACAAATTGGAAGTGAAATGTGTAATTTATTGTCCTACTTTAAATGTTTCTTGTAGCTATGAATATTATACTTGGATCAGATTCTATTATACTGAACTCCACTTGGGCTCTAAATTCTTTTACAACGGTGGAATTTTGTTAGAATGAGTGCATTGTTATAAATCACATTTCCAGACTCCAACTTGGAGTTTGCATTTGGTTTTCATCTCCACAGCTCACCAGCAATGTGATCATTGCTAGCAAGTCATTTGAACTCTTTGATCATTATTTTCATCTACCATAAATTGGAGACATTAGGTATAGCTGTCCTAATAACTGTTAGTTTATTTTTTTGATGGAATACTGATCACAGTTGGAGAAGCTATTTTGGGCCCTCTGCTTATGTGGGGCAGTGGTTTAAATCCAATTTGCTTTGGCAAATTCACCTTCTTTGTTTTCCAGCATTAGATAATCCACATCCTCTGTAACCCGCATTTACTTATGTTCAACAGCAAAGCCTGTTGTGCTGTCCTGCTCTCCCTTTGGCTCTTGTGTCATTTTCTTTTACTTTTTCCAAGATGACATGTAGGACTTAGTTTTGGTGGCCATCTGATTTATGGATGCTGGGAAAAGAGGACGACTCAAGCTATACACTCAGTGTCAAGTTATCTGTTGAGGGAAACTCACTTTTCTTAGAAAGCTTCGCAGTGTTTATGAGTGCCCACGTGTGTATGAAGATGAGGGTAGGGCTGAATTGGAGGTGAAGATTGCATCAGTCAACTCCTTTCTCTTCCTTTACAATAATAAGCTGAGGTTTCTCATGGAATGTGTTGTTCAGGGAGGGGGCACTGGATTGGGAGGGACCTACAAAATGTTATAAAGAGAGAAAAAAATTAATGTATAGTTCTAAGTAAAAGATACTTTTAACCTAGGTTGGAGACACCCAGAGCCTGCTCTTATGATGCCCACATGCCAGCCACTGCCATGAATCTTTAAGTTAAACTGTTCACCCCGTGTATCTCCAGTGGGAGTGGACTTGTGGAGGCATTATGGAGAGTAATCAGGCATGACTTCATCAGATTAAGAATACACACACCCTCTGACCCAGTAACTCCAGCGCTGGAGATAGATGGCAAAGGGGACATGTATACTCATGACAGAGTTATTTGTGGTGATGGTGAGGAGGTAAGTGCATCTGGGCATCCGTTCCTGGAGAACGGGAAGGCAAAATGTAGTGGATATACACCATGGGAGCCCGGCAGCCATTAACAGCCATTGATTAGATGTAAACATAACAACATAGATGAATCTTAAAAGCAGAGCTCATGAAAAAAAGTAAGACGTGAAATGAAATCTATCACACAACAGTTATACAATTTAAAAATGCATGCATACAAAACAATACCCATTTGCATTAATACATACAAATAAACAGATACACATTGAGCCATTAGAATGATTGACTGTGAGGGTGAGAGTGGGGAGATGGATACGAGAATAAAAGAATAAGTAATACATAAAATAAGAGGGAGGGCTTGAATGGGAAAATGTAAGAATGACTTACTCAATCCTCTGCACCTGAGGTTCAAAATAAGTAAATTAATAAAAATATGAAACCCCCTAAGTTTCTGAGTTGGTCTGGGCTCCATAGTCTGTAATTTCTCAATGACCCAATAGGACCTATAGTAAAAGGAGAGGGTGTTTTACTGAATTAAAAAAACAACAAAAAAAGAACAACCTGTTTTGCACTGATCTCTCAGTTGGGTCTTACATAAATCCCTGTTGGTCCTCATGGCTGTTCAACAATTCTTACATTTTTCTCTTGGATACTCCAGCTCGTGTCCCACTTGGCATCCCTTTTTTAAAAAAAATAATTAATTAATTTATTTATTTATGGCTGTGTTGGGTCTTTGTTTCTGTGCGAGGGCTTTCTCTAGTTGTGGCAAGCGGGGGCCACTCGTCATCGTATTGCGCAGACCTCTCATTATCGCGGCCTTTCTTGTTGTGGAGCACAGGCTCCAGACGCGCAGGCTCAGTAATTGTGGCTCACGGGCCCAGTTGCTCCACGGCATGTGGGATCTTCCCGGACCAGGGCTCGAACCCGTGTCCCCTGCATTGGCAGGCAGATTCTCAACCACTGTGCCACCAGGGAAACCCTGGCATCCTTTTTTAAACTTCACTCTCTCTAAGTTTCTACCTCAGTTCTGTCTTCTCCCTTCCTCTCATCACATGAACTCACCAACAGCTTCCTGGAGATCAACATCATCTGACCCATTTAGGGCTCTTGACTGCAAACAACAGAAACTAGCCTTGTTGTCTTTAGCAAAACAAGGGCTTTATAAGGATGTAGAGACCAACAGAATCCACAGGAGGCTGGAGGAGAAAGCTTGGAAAATAAGCAGGACTTAAAGGGGGTCTGGAGGCTGGGCTGCAGGAGGAGTATGGCCAGATGGCACCACGGCTGCTGCCTCTGACCCTACTGCCACCACTGCAGGACACTGTGCTGGACAGCTGTCTGACCATGAGTGACTGTGGTAGCCAGCCTCCAAAATGGCTCCTGATGATCTTCACCTCCTGCCTGCAGTGATAGGGTTTTTCCGTATAGCCAATGGGATATTGTGCAAATGATAGTGTGTGACTTCTGAGGATAGGTTATACGAGACATTGTGGTTTTTGCCTTTCTCTCTCGGATCAATTGTTCTCATGAAAACCAGCTGCCATGCCATAAGCGCACTCAAGAAGCCCTGAAGAACTGAAGAAGAAGAACTGAAGCCTCCTGCCAACAGCCAGTGACAAACTTTGGCCTCCTGCTAATGGCCATGTGAGTCAACTATCTTGGAAATGGATCCCCCGCCCACTGCAGGTCCAGCCAAAATCTTGATGGAAATCTCATGAGAGACCCTGAGCCAGAATCATGTTGCTAAGCCACTTCTCACTTCTTGACCAACAGAAATGGAGAGAATAAATATTTGTTCTTTTAAGCCATTATGTTTTGGGGTAATTTGTTACACCGCAATAGGTAACTAATACACCTCCCCTTCATTTGTGGGTCACACTCACCACACTGAAAGATTTATGGGGAGCTTCTGATTGAACGTGAGTCACAGGTCATACCCTGGCTTCCAGGTGCTGGTGGAATAGAGTAAAATGAAGGCAGACTCTCTCCCCTTTGCCTCTTTCAGGGGGAGGGGAACTGTTTCTGCCACCACTGCACATGAAGGAAAGCCCCCTAACTAGAAAGGCGGTTGAAGTTTGAGCAGTCACGATGAAGAAAGATCCATTACCCCTTTGTACCTGAGTTCCCGCAATGTCTCCGTTCTTCTAATCACAGTCTGTCTGGATCATCCTTCTCTTCTTCCCTTCTTTCTTGTCCCTGGGTGAGATGTGTCCTTCCTTCCCTCCAAAGCTTCCCTATAATTCTACTTGGGCCCTTGGCCCCATTCCCCCCACAGGCCTCAGATCTTCAACTCAGCAATTACCTTCTTTCTGGCTCACATTTTAAAATGTTCCATCTGTGTGCAAATATGTTGGTTTTCATGCTCCCTCTGTGTGTGAATATCCTGTTCTGGATTATCTTCCCTTGTTTCCCCTCTCCCAGAAGAAATAACCTCAGTTTGGCTCAGAGGTTTTTTACACACCTTTTCATGGTGTTTCATAGTGACCCCCTGGCAGCTCAGCCTGGGTAGGAGAGTGTGGGTGAGGATGGGTCATACCTGAATGACCACAAAGCCAATGTGCATAGGCTCCATGGAGGTGGCAACAGCAGTCATGGTCCACTGACTGGGTACCTCTTGCAGGTGCCTGGATCACCCCCATCACTCAAAGCAACTCTGTAGAGAGAGGTTTCTGAAGCATGAATGAGGTTACTATAGTCCCCCTATTCTCACAAGCTAGGAAATCACTAGATTGCAAACTTCTAGAGGGAGGAAACGTGTCTTGTTGCCATTCTGTTGCAGGGCCTAATATAATGCCCCAAACAGAGAAGATGCTCAACACATACATGTTGAAGGAATAGTTGAGTGAACGGATGAATGTATGGAATCTAGGGAAGGTGGGGTTACTCTGAACCCCATGTGTGATTGGAATAGTTTTCCCCAAACAGGCCCTTGGGAGGGGATGAGAATCAAACCCAGCACTGGGGAAGAGAAACACTGTGACATCAGAGGTTTCCTGGAGAAAGAGTGAGGAGGGACAGACCCGGCGCTGGAAGTCCCACTGAGATCAGGGGCTTCTGATCTGACCTCTTACAGCAGCCCGAGGATTGACACAGAACACATCACTGGAGCTCACTGAAAGGCTGACACAAGATGGACCAAGAAAGGAGAAGCAGAATAAAGACAGCAAGATGATCTGCCCTCCAGATACAGCTAACGAACCTTCAGCTTCTGGTCCACTGCAGGATGCAGCAGAGACCATCTCTGACCTGTACCTGCCCAGCGCACAGGTTCAGGCTTAGTCCTCCTGACACTGAGGATGAGCTTGTAGGTCTGAGGCTGAGACTGAGACTGATGTTTCTTCCCGAGCTCCACCCCTGAGCACTGGGTCCCATCTGAACCCCTCCTCTTCCACGTGGTTAACCCCAGGATCTTCCTGTTCAGGGGAGACCTTCCACCCACAGGGGAGTGGTCTTTCAGGTACCAACACAAGAAGGCAACATAGTAATTGTGACCTTCCAAAGAGTGAACAGCATTTTGGAGCTGGGGGTATTTTTGTGATGAGGGAGAGTGGCAGGGCCAGAGGGACAGGAGCCTAGAGATGGAAGGTGGAACTGGATGTGGTCTGAACTTTCTTCCTTCTCTCCCTTTATTTATTTTTTTATTTATTAAATTTAAAATTTTTAATTATTTTTAATATATTAAAATTTTTTTCTTTCTCTATTCTTTTTTTTTCTCTTGTCTTTTTTATTGGGGGTGGGAACACATGTCACAAGGATTAAAACTATTAGGGTGAGGATTCCACAAGCGTATCAGACTGAAGTCAGTGTGGTGTGTAATGTTTGCAGAGGGCACCCGTTCATAATAAGATAGTAAGATCTGTGATGACACCATCACTCTCCCTTCACTCCATTCTTCACCTCTGCTTCCTTCCTACCCATTCCTTAACCTCCTACATTTGGGTTTCTTTCACTACTACCCGGTGAGGAAAGTCATCAGAAATCCACCCCACATGCTGAACACCTCTCCTGAGTTGCCCATTCCTCTCTCTGCAGTGTGGATGTTGTGAGGGATCCTGCTCTTCCTTAGCTTCTGTGACAATGTCCTCTCCCCCAGCATCTCTGAACCCCCCCACCAGGCTCTCTTCAACTGCTCCTTTCATCATTTTACCCCTTAAATACAGACATCCCCTGAAGCTTGTTTTCTGGCCATCTCATCCTCTTACTTGTCCTGTCTAAAGTCCATCCATACCGTTTTATTTTTCACTTCCTGTAGCTGATTCCTGAATCCCTCTAGCCTAGAACTCCCTTCCAAGTGATAGACACACATTTCCAGTTATCCAGTGGGCATCACAACATGGATATGTTGGTGAAACACCAAGTCATTTAGTGTGGCTGGAACATGGAGGAGGAGGAGGAGGAGGAAGGGCAAAAGGACAAGAATTAGACAGCAAGAGGCTATGAAGGGTCCTGCAGGCTAGGTGTATCAGTCAGAGTTCAGGTACCGCTAATAGAATTCACGCTACCTAGTGCAAGCAGGAAGGGTTTTAATACAGGGGTTTAGGTACTGCAAAATTATTGGAATGAATAACAGTCAAGTCTTAGGAGCCCTCAGCTGCTGGCATGATCAGGAAAGCTGCCTCCCCAATGCAGAAAGCTGTCAAATCAGGAAGCTACTGATTGAAGAACAGCCTTACCTCTGCCTGATCAGCACCCAAACCTGGATGCTATACACCCTGCCTCTCTTCCTGTTTGACTCTCTGTTCTGAAACAGTCTCACTTGAGCTCTTCTGATTTGTGGACTCTAAGTCATATCCAGAGCTCCGTTTACAAGAGATCCTGGGAAATTTATGATTTTATTTCCGACCTCGTTGGGATAAATGCTGAGCAAGTCAGTCCACCATGTTGTGTGCATTAGGCAGGAATCTTTCTATTGCCAGTGGCAGGAATCCAACTTTATCTGACTTTGATCAAGAAAGAAATATCATTGACCTGTAATGAATGCCAGGGAAGGGCAGGGGTCAGTCTGGCTTTAGAGACAAGTGGCTGCCCAAACTTCCTCTTTCTCTATCTGCTACCTCTGTTTTTCTCAATGTTGGTTCCATCCTTCCCACTGAAGACAGACTTTGTTCATGGGCCTGGAGATGTGGCCATAACACTCCCAGGCACCCACCTTTTATCTCTTCCCCACTGCAGGGAAAGAAGCTGGCATTTCTTGGTTTTAATTGTAAAAATACACAGAAAAAGCTCTGATTTGTCCAGATTGAGTCACATGCTCACACTGTGTGCATTGGAAGCAGGATTCTGTGATTGGCAGTCCATTTAAAAAACTCAGGACTTCCCTGGTGGTCCAGTGATTAGGACTCTGCACTTCCACGGCAGGGGGCACGGTTTCAATCCCTGCTCGAGGAACTAAGATGCTGCATGCCATGCGGCGCAGCCAAAAGAAAAATTATTAAAAGAATAAAATAAAAAACTCATTTTGGAGATGGGTGAGAAGCAGGTACCCAAAGGAGGGGCTGATAGCATGGTCATAGCCACTGGGGGTCGAGGGTCAGGAGGCTGTCACAATTGTGTCCACTACCCTATGATACACATTTTTTTTAAAGTCTTGACTGTGATAGAGAGCTAATGCAGAACCTTAAGCAGTAAAGTAGCATAATGAAATAATATTTTTCTTTATCCAATTACTAAAGGGACTAAATGAGATAATGAATGTAAATTGTCTGGTGTAGTACATAGTACAGAGTAGGTGCTTGTCTTGGTTTGAATTCTCCCAGAAGCTGACTTAGAAACAAGGATTCAAGTGTAATTCATTTATTTGGGAAGTGCGGGGTTACCAGTAGTGGAGTGGAGAGGGCAAGGCAGATGATAAAGGCTGAATTATTAAGCCGTGACCACAGTGGTTGGCTGGAGCCTAAGCCCATGGGGAAACTCTTGGAAGCAGTACAAAACACATGCCTTAGAATTATTTCACCTGAAGGGCAAAGGAGTAGAAATATTTCTATCTCAACTTCATAGAGACACTGGCTAAGAGCTGCTCTTGGGGGTGGGGTCATTCCTCAGCACTGCTAGTCTGCTGCACACGTGGGCAGAGTGGCCTTCTGTAGTTCCAGCCTAAGCACAAAATGTCCAAGGGGCAGAGGCAGAGTCTGCAGTGTTTAATATGTGTTAGCTCCTCCCCGCCATTAGTGTAGGAACCATGTCTTATTTATTCTGGAATTTCCCACAAACCTAGCATGATATTTAACACATCATAATGGTCAATAAATATTTATGCTTTGCTTAATTAATGACATTTCAGGCTATTTTTCCTCCCGGTGATCTATTGGTGTTGCCTCTGTATGCCTTGATTTTTCTGGGCCAGAATGAATTTCATGTCATTATATTTTTATCCATTAAATATATAATTGAACATGATCTGATTTTATACTTTTGTAATACTTCTCATGCAATTACATTTATAAATAAATAAACCTCTGTTAGATCACAGGTCTTGTTTCTATATATCTCAACTTGATCTCTATAGGAAACTATTGCCAAATTGGGGGAATCTGGAGACTCCTGATGTGTGGATTCTTATTAGCTTCCTTGCCTGAATCAGCCTAGCCATCTGCCAGCAATAATAACCTGCCCCCTGTGTGTTCAGCCACAACCAATCCCTGAGCCAGGCTTCATGTTGTATTGAGAACTCCTTTCCCCTGGGGTGAGGGGATGCATTCCATTTTCCAGCTTAGACCACCTGGCTTCAAAAAGGAATTATCAGAGTTTCAAGCACTACATAAGCAATGAACTCTAGCTCCTCTTTTCCACATTACTATGCATGGGGGCAATTTCCTTGCAGGACCCTTGTCTCAGACCCTAGCTCTGATCCCAATTCAGCAATCCTGGACCCTAATTCTAATCACTTAATCTGGGGGAACTCCTCTTCACCTGGTTGCTGTGTTCTACTTTTGAGAGCTTAACATCCACCCTAACTCAGACAGAATCCATGTCATCAAGACTACCTCTTCCAAGAATTGTCCCTGCCTAAGAGGCTACCGGCACTGTGCTTATCTGTTCCATCAGATTGGACCCTTTGAAACTGATGATGGAGTTTATTGTATCCGCTTAAGTTGGGTGGTCATGGCTGATGTCGGTCAGTCCACTCCATTCAGGTTTTGCTAGATTCCCATTCATCATCCCTTCCCTTCTCCTTGTATTAGTCTCCCAGCAGGTCCGCCAGTTAAGACATTTACTTTAGGACATTGTCAGAGTGGGCTGTTTTGTTGGTATTTCCTAGAATTGGGATTCCATCTTGTTGTTCTTGCCCCTAGACCACTGGTTACTGACACCATCTTTCTGCATCCTTGTACATGGGAAAGTCCAAGAGATGGGATTTGAAAATGGACATCCAGTAGTGGATTGTTAAGAGTACCTGGCATGAATGCCTTGTTCACACCACAGGGTGTCCAGACAAGTATCCAGTTCCAGATACCTCTACTGTGCCCCTTATAGTTTCCCTGATATATAAGTTCCTGAAGAATGCTATCTCCATTTGGGGTTGGTGGAAAATAGGGACAGAGATGTTTTTCTGTGTCCTGGGACTTGATGTGGTACCAGAACAACCTTGTTCCCTCTTGGACTCTCCAGTTGCTCAGAGTTTCTGATGTTGCCTTTCTTTATACATCTTCCCTTGAATCTTTCCATGAAACTTGCTTTGTCCTTCCCTCCTTCTCTTCCTTTCTTCCTTTTACAATTTTAAGAGATAAACCCTAGTTCCACTCTTCACTTTCTCATGATCTTGGAACCTGTTGAATGTTCTCTTTGAGTTCCCTACTCTAGCTCTGAGCTACAATACAACTCTAACTATTTCCAGAAGAGTCAGATTACCTTGGTGCTTTCTTTTGTTTCCCAAAGGATGCATGTATTTCTTGAAAAGCTTCCCAAGAATCAAGTGACATCTACAAAAGCCCAGAAAATGATACCTCAAGTGGATTCTTTGCAAAATCACCATCACAGTTTCTAGAGGTTGGGTCAATCCAAATCCAGGACACTTAAACAATCATCTCTGGGATTGTATACTCGGTCTTAAAATGGTCCCAGGCTCTTACTTGGAGCCTGAGAATGAAGAAAAGAGGAAGAGACATATAATTTCCATTTAGATTGAGAATCTTTTCCCAGGAAACACAGAGGCCTCCCTGCTGCTTGCTTCCTTTTATGCATCCTATTCGGAGGATGGCATGATTATTCCCTAAACATATTACTGCAGCTCTTCAGGCAGATTCTCTCTTCTAGGAATGTCACGAATGAATTACCATGTGGTGTTGGCATGGGGCCTCAGCCAGCAGGAGCCAATTATTTTAAAAATTTCCAAGCAAATCAGATCAGCGTTTCACAAGCTACCAGCCAAAAATATTCAGAAAGTCATGTGGCATTCCTTTGCTACAATGTGTTGCTGACCTAAATGTGTACCAATCTCGCCATCCCCAGGTCCACACTCCCAGCTCCAGGGGTTTTGTTAGGACACCAGCTCACACCCTTTTGCAGTAATCTAACTGGGTAATTTCACTTATCAAAACTGTAAATGGATGTTTGATCAGATCAGATCATTAAATTTCCTAATTAGGCAGCACAGACTCCCCTTTGCCAGATGGATTGAGCTGCACCTACTTGTGACACAACTTAATCACATTTTGCTTCGCTGTCAAGGCTGTGTTTCAGGGAGGAAATATGTTCTCTTGGCTAGATTAAACATAGCCGTCCAAACTTGGCATCTCCAGCTAAGAGAAGGAGACTTTGCTGAACTGGAACATGTAAGAATATATGTCATGGTTAAGATATATTAACAATCAGCACATGGGGAGATTCTGCCATGTCTGACTTGCATTCTTAACAAAACAGTCTGTTTACGGAGAGAATGGACTCTGCCTTCATTAGTTAACACATCAGATGGATATTTAAAAATATTTAGCCTTAGGGATAAAGCAGTCAGCGCAAGAACAATGTCTCGTAGTGTCAGTTTTTGCTGTTTATGTTTCTTTGAACTGTCAGGATGTATGCAGATCGTTCTGTCCCTGATGGACAGGTACTCTGGAGTATCAAGGAATTTAAAATGTCACTTGGACATCAATTCCAGAACTCTGTGCCTCCTGCAGTCTAATGTAAATCGTTTCTGATAAAGTTTCATTCTGTTTCGTATTGTTCTGTTATCAATACCCATGCACAGCAGATCTTTTACTCACTGGGAAGTACTGGGTCATTTAAGTGTTGAGAACCCAATAGAAAAACACTAGAAAAAATCTCACAGGGCTTCCCTGGGGGTGCAGTGGTTAAGAATCTGCCGGCCAATGCAGGGGACACGGGTTCAAGCCCTGGTCTGAGAAAATTCCACATGCTGCAGAGCAACTAAGCCCGTGCGCCAAAACTACTGAGCCTGAGCTCTAGAGCCTGCGAGCCACAACTACTGAGCCTGCGTGCCACAACTACTGAAGCCCGCACACCTAGAGCCCAAGCACCACAATGAAGAGTAGTCCCCGCTCGTCACAACTAGAGAAAGGCAGCGCACGGCAACTAAGACCCAACGCAGCCAAAAATAAATAAATAAAATAAATAAATTTTTAAAAAGAATATGTTCATAATATATAAAATGAATAAATGCAAAAAAAACCCCTCACAGTGAAAATGCTGGTGAAAGTTTAGTCTATGCTTTTGTCTAAAGAGTGCTGTTTACTTTGATTTTGTGGATACATTATAACAGGATCTGGGGTCCATTCTCACTGTTTTGTAGAATTATCACTGTAGGAGATCAGTCTGAACCTGTCCTGATCTCCAGGCATGCATCTCTGAATAGGGACCATCATACTGAGAGAGCTTTGCTGTTATTGTTGTTTACCGCTTTCTTCTATAGGAGGAAAATATACGCCTATTAAATGAGGTACTAATGTAGGTTAATTTCAGTTATTTCCTAGCCTTTGAGTGGAAATGTATCATATTTTTTGTTCTAGTTCTGTGAAAAATGACAGTGGTAGTTTGATAGGGATTGCATTGAATCTGTAGATTGCTTGGGGTAGTAGAGTCATTTTCATAATGTTGATTCTTCCAATCCAAGAACATGGTATATCTCTCCATCTATCTGTATCACCTTTAATTTCTTTCTTCAGTGTCTTATAATTTTCAGCATAAAGGTCTTTTGTCTCCTTAGGTAGGTTTATTCTTAGATATTTCATTCTTTTTGTTGCAGTGGTAAATGGGAGTGTTTTCTTAATTTCACTTTCAGATTTTTCATCATTAGTGTATAGATTTGCAAGAGATTTCTGTGCATTAATTTTGTATCCTGCTACTTTACCAAATTCATTGATTAGCTCTAGTAGTTTTCTGGTGGCATTTTTAGGATTTTCTATGTATAGTATCATGTCATCTGCAAAGAGTGACAGCTTTACTTCTTTTCCAATTTGGATTCCTTTTATTTCTTTTTCTTCTCTAATTGCTGTGGTTAAAACTTGCAAAACTATGTTGAATAATAGTGGTGAGAGTGGGCAACCTTGTCTTGTTCCTGATCTCAGTGGAAATGGTTTCAGTTTTTCACCATTGAGGACGATGTTGTCTGTGGGTTTGTCATATATGGAATAAAGATGCAGACCTACTAGAGAATGGACTTGAGGATACAGGGAGGGGGAAGGGTAAGCTGGGACAAAGTGAGAGAGTGGCATGGACATATATACACTATCAAACGTAAAATAGATAGCTAGTGGGAAGCAGCCGCATAGCAGAGGGAGATCAGCTCGGTGTTTGTGACCACCTGGGGGTGGGATAAGGAGGATGGGAGGGAGATGCAAGAGGGAGGAGACATGGGGACATATGTATATGTATAACTGATTAACTTTGTTACAAAGCAGAAACTAACACACCATTGTAAAGCAATTATACTCTAATAAAGATGTTAAAAAAATGTATCATATTAGTACTAAAACTTAAATTTTGATAGTCACCATATATTTGTACCTAAAATGCATAGATAGATTTGTTGTTTCCTGCCCCTAGGTGTGCCCAGGAATTCTCCAGAGGCTGCCTTAAGAGCATCAAGAATTGGTCTCAGTCCTCACTCGCTGTTAAGCTAGCCAGCCCAGCACTCCGAACTGCTGGTGAGAGCAATGCCGTGTTCTGATCGTCCACACCATGGCTTCTTATTCCAGATTCCTGGCCTTCATGCTGCAGAGCTGTGAGTCTGTTACAGCCATCCCAGTGCAGGTTACCTTTGGGTACCCTGAACAATAATGCTTTTTTTTGGGAAAAAAGGGGGAATATTAGTTCTCAACATTTTTCTCAAGTGAGGGCTTCAGTGGTTGGCAGCAGACTCAGGGTTGTTGCTTGGGGCCCATTGTTAGAGCTCCTTGGTCAAGCTTTCTTCCTGACTGGAGCCCTTGCATGGCTGTGCAGCCCAGGCCTTTGCTATCCATCTCACTGGGCTGGATTGAATTTTCTTTGCACCACCTCGGGGTGGCCCTGAAGGAGATCCACAGAAGGCAGTGGATGCCCTTGATGTTCTCAAGGCCATGGCAGCCTTATAGACTGTGGAGTCTATAAGGACGTGGGCTGTTACACTTAGTGGGGAGGCTGCTGGGACTGAGACCAACAGTATGTCCCAGCTGGGTGGCTCAGATCCCGAAGTACTACTGACTTCTGTGAATTGGTCCTTTCATTTCCCAGACACTGTCCCTTTTCTCCTTGAGGACACATGCAGCACCATGGTGGCTGCCTGGGCTGGGTTCCCACAACAGCTGCAAGATGCATCTGGAGCCACCAGTTCCCCTCCTACATTTAGTCCTGGCTCACGGTGACAGCCTCCTCTCTCATGGACCCCATCTTCTTTCTCACTTCTGCTGGGAAAGTCCCAGGGCATTGGGAGTCTGATGACCTCTCCCCTACATAGATGGAATCCAGTTGTTCTTCCTGGGAGACTCTGTAGCTCCCATTTAAGTTGAGCAAAAGAGGGGGGAAAGAGCATTAGTTACCTCCACATGCCTGACGCACTAGCTCCCCGTAGTATCTTCACAGACCGAGGCTTTCTGTTATTTTCCTTCATATTATAGAAAGAACCTTGTGTTTCTATGGGCTGCCTTTTCTGGTTTGTCTTTTTTTCTTAAGGTCCACAGATTTGGGTAAATTATACATTTTTGACAGTTTTTATACATTTTAATTTTTAAAGCAGTTTTGTTGAGGTATATATATGTATATACAATAAATTGCAGGTATTTAAAGCATGTATTTGATAACTTTTGATGTATATCTATATCTGTGAAGTCATAGCCACAAATCAAGATAATGGACATATCTATCACGCCCAGAAGTTACTTCTGTGCCCCTTTGTACTCTTTTTTTATTGTCTGGCTTCTTTCACTCAGCATAATTATTTTGAAATTCATCTATGTCGTTGTATGTGTTAACAGTTCATTCTTTTTCATTGCTGAGTGATATTCCAATGTATGGGTATATGGATATGATTGTTCAGTCACATGTTGATGGATATTTGGGTTGTTTCCAGCTCCAGGCTATTATAAATTAAATTGTTATGAATATTCATGTACAAGTCTTTGTATGGATATATGCTTTTGTTTAAATTAGATAATACCCAGGAGTGGAATAGCTGAGTCATATGGTAGGTATATCTTTAATTTTTAAAGAAACTACCAAACTGTTTTCCAAAGTGATTACACCGTTTTACATTCCCGCACATCTTCACCCATACCTGGTATGATCAGCCTTCTCAATATTAGTCATTCTAGTAGGTAGATAGCACATATCGTTTGGGTTTTAATTTACACTTTTCTAAAGTCTAATGATGTCAATCAAGCCTCTTTCATGTGCGTAGTTGATATCTATATATATTCTTTGATGAAGTGCTCATTGAACTCTTTTGCCATTTATTTATTTACTTCGTTTCGAGAGCTCTTTATATATTCTAAATACAAATCCTTTATCAGACATGTCTTTTGCAAACTTGTTAATTTTTTTTTGTTCTGACATTTACTTTTTCTGTTTAGTTTTTGAATTTTATTTTATTTTTTTATACAGTAGGTTCTCATTAGTTACCTCTTTTATATATATTAGTGTATACATGTCAATCCCAGTCTCCCAATTCATCCCACCACCACCACTCCCCCTCTGCCATTTTCCTCCCTTGGTGTCCGTACGTTTGTTCTCTACATCTGTATCTATTTCTGCCTTGCAAACTGGTTCATCTGTACCATTTTTCTAGATTCCACATATAGGTGTTAATATATGATATTTGTTTTTCTCTTTCTGACTTACTTCACTCTGTATGAGAGTCTCTAGGGCCCTCCACATCTCTACAAATGACCCAATTTCATTCCATTTTATGGCTGAATAATATTCCACTGTATATATGCACCAAATCTTCTTTATCCATTCATCTGTCAACAGGCATTTAGGATGCTTCCATGACCTGGCTATTGTAAATAGGGCTGCAATGAACATTGAGGTGCATGTGTCTTTTTGAATTATGGTTTTCTCTGGGCATATATACTGGGTATATGCCCAGTAGTGGGATTGCTGGGTCATATGGTAATTCTATTTTTAGTTTTTTAAGGAACCTCCATACTGTTCTCCATAGTGGCTGTATCAATTTACATTCCCACCAACAGTGCAAGAGGGTTCCCTTTTCTCCACACCCTCTCCTTTCTCTAATAATCAGTGATGTTGAGCAGCTTTTCATGTGCTTCTTGGCCATCTGTATGTCTTCTTTGGAGAAATGTCTATTTAGATCTTCTGCCCATTTTTGGATTGCGTTGTTTGTTTTCTTAATATTGAGCTGCATGAGCTGTTTATATATTTAGGAGATTAATCCTTTGTCCATTGATTCATTTGTAAATATTTTCTCCCATTTTGAGGGTTGTCTTTCATCTTGTTTATAGATTCCTTTGGTTTGCAAAAGCTTTTAAGTTTCATTAGGTCCCATTTGTTTATTTTTGTTTTTATTTCCATTACTCTAGGAGATGGGTCAATAAAGGTCTTGCTTTGCTTTATGTCAAAGAGTGTTCTTCCTGTGTTTTCCTCTAAGAGTTTTATAGTGTCTGGTCTTACATTTTGGTCTTTAATACATTTTGAGTTTATTTTTCTGTATGGTGTTAGGGAGTGTTCTAATTTCATTCTTTTACATGTAGCTGTCCAGTTTTCCCAGCACCACTTATTGAAGGGACTGTCTTTTCTCCATTGTATATTCTTGCCTCCTTTGTCATAGATTAGTTAACCATAGCTGCGTGGGTTTACCTCTGGGCTTTCTATCCTGTTCCATTCATCTATATTTCTGTTTTTGTACCAGTACCATATTGTCTTGATGACTGTAGCTTTGTAGTTTAGTCTGAAGTCAAGGGAGCCTGATTCCTCCAGCTCCTTTTTTCCCCCTCAAGATTACTTTGGCTATTCGGGGTCTTTTGTGTCTGCATACACATTTTAAGATTTTTTGTTCTAGTTCTGTAAAAAATGCCATTGGTAATTTGATAGGGATTGCATTGAATCTGTAGCTTGATTTGGGTAGTATAGTCATTTTCACAATATTGATTCTTCCAATGCAAGAACATGGTATATCTCTCCATCTGTTTGTGTCATCTTTAATTTCTTTCATCAGTGTCTTACAGTTTTCTGAGTACAGCTCTTTTACCTCCTTAGGTAGGTTTATTCCTAGATATTTTATTTTTTTGTTGCAATGGTGAATGGAATTGTTTCCTTAATTTCTCTTTCTGATCTTTTGTTGTTAGTGTATAGGAATGCAAGATATTTCTGAGCATTAATTTTGTATCCTGCAAATAACAAATTCATTGATTAGCTCTAGTAGTTTTCTGGTGGCATCTTTAGGATTTTCTATGTATAGTATCATGTAATCTGCAAACAGTGACAGTTTTACTTCTTCTTTCCCAATTTGTATTCCTTTTATTTCTTTTTCTTCTCTGATTGCTGTGGCTAGGATTCCAAAACTATGTTGAATAATAGTGGCGAGAGTGGACCTCCTTGTCTTGTTCCTGACCTTAGAGGAAATGCTTTCAGTTTTTCACCATTGAGAATGATGTTCGCTGTGGGTTTGTCATATATGGCCTTTATTATGTTGAGGTAGTTTCTCTCTATGCCCACTTCCTGGAGAGTTTTTGTCATAAATGGGTGTTGAATTTTGTCGGAAGCTTTTTCTGTGTCTATTGAGGTTATCATATGGTTTTTATCCTTCAGCTTGTTAATATGGTGTATCACACTGATTGATTTGTGTATATTGAAGAATTCTTGCATTCCTGGGATAAACCCCACTTGATCATGGTATATGATCCTTTTAATGTGCTGTTGGATTCTGTTTGCCAGTATTTTGTTGAGGATTTTTGCATTTATGTTCATTAGTGATATTGGCTTGTAGTTTTCTTTTTTTGTGACATCTTTGTTTGGTGTTGGTATCAGGGAGATGGTGGCCTCCTAGAATGAGTTTGGGAATGTTCCTTCCTCTGCTATATTTTGGAAGAGTTTGAGAAGGATAGGTGTTAGCTCTTCTCTAAATGTTTGATAAAATTCACCTGGGAAGCCCTCTGTTCCTGGACTTTTGTTTGTTGGAAGATTTTTAATCATAGAGTCAATTTCATTACTTGTGATTGGTCTGTTCATATTTTCTATTTCTTCCTGGTTCAGTCTTGGAAGGTTATACCTTTCTAAAAATTTGACCATTTCTTCCAGGTTGTCCATTTTATTGGTATAACATTGCTTGTAGTAGTCTCTTCTGATGTTTTGTATTTCTGCAGTGTCCGTTGTAACTTCTCCTTTTTCATTTCTAATTTTATTTTTATTTTTTTGTTGTGTTTTAAAAATTTATTTATTTAATCTATTAATTTTTGGCTGCATTTGGTCTTTGTTCCTGCACACGGGCTTTCTCTAGTTGTGGCGAGCAGGGACTACTCTTCGTTGTGGTGTGGAGGCTTCACATTGCAGTGGCTTCTCTTGTTGCAGAGCACAGACTCTAAGTGTGCAGCCTCCAATAGTTGTGGTTCACGGGCTCTAGAGCACAGGCTCAGTAGTTTGACACATGGGCTTAGTTGCCCCATGGCATGTGGGATCTTCCCGGACCAGGGCTCAAACCCATGCCCCCTGCATTGGCAGGCAGATTCTTAACCACTGTGCCACCATGGAAACCCTCAATTCTAATTTTATTGGTCTGAGTCCTCTCCCTCTTTTTCTTGATGAGTCTGTCTACAGGTTTATCAATTTTGTTTATCTTCTCAAAGAACTAGCTATTAGTTTTATTGATCTTTCTATTGTTTTCTTTGTCTCTATTTCATTTATTTCTGCTTTGATCTTTATGATTTCTTTCCTTCTACTAACTTTGGGTTTTGTTTGTTCTTCTTTCTCTAGTTCCTTTAGATGTAAGGTTAGATTGTTTATTTGGTATTTTTCTTGTTTCTTGAGGTAGGATTGTATTGCTATAAACTTCCCTCTTAGAACTGTTTTTGCTGTATCCCTAGGTTTTAGATCATTGTGTTTTTGTTGTCATTTGTCTCTAGGTATTTTTTTATTTCCTTTTTGATTGTTTCAGTGATCTCTTGGTTATTTAGTAATGTATTGTTTAGCTTCCATGTGTTTGTGTTTTTTACGTTTTTTCCCCTGTAATTTATTTCTAATGTCATAGGGTTGTGGTCGGAAAAGATGCTTGATATGATTTCAATTTTCTTAAGTTTACCAAGCCTTGATTTGTGACCCAAGATGTGATCTATCTTGGAGAATGTTCCATGTGCCCTTCAGAAGAAAGCATAATCTGCTGTTTTCGGATGGAATGTCCTATAAATATCAATTAAACCTATCTGGTCTGTTGTGTCATTTAAAGCTAGTGTTTCCTTATTAATATTCTGTCTGGATGATCTGTCCATTGGTGTAAGTGAGGTGTTAAAGTCCCCCACTGTTATTGTGTTACTGTCGATTTTCTCTTTTATAGCTGTTAGCATTTGCCTTATGTATTGAGGTGCTCCTATTTTGGGTGCATATATATTTATAATTGTTTTATCTTCTTCTTGGATTGATCCCTTGATCATTATGTAGTGTCCTTCCTTCTCTCTTGTAACATTCTTTACCTTAAATTCTATTTTGTCTGATATGAGTCTTGCTACTCCAGCTTTTTTTGATTTCCATTTGCATGGAATATCTTTTTCCATCCCCTCAATTTCAGTCTGCATGTGTCCCTAGGTCTGAAGTGGGTCTCTTGTAGACAGTTTATATACAGGTCTTGTTTTTGTATCCATTCACCTAGCCTGTGTCTTTTGGTTGGAGCATTTAATCCATTCACATTTAAGGTAATTATAAATATGTATGTTCCTATGACCATTTTCTTAATTGTTTTGGGTTTGTTTTTGTAAGTCCTTTTCTTCTATTGTGTTTCCCACTCAGAGAAGTTCCTTTAGCATTTGTTGTAGAACTGGTTTGGTAGTGATGAATTCTCTTAGCTTTTGCTTGTCTGTAAAGCTTTTGTTTTCTCCATTGAATCTAAATAAGATCCTTGTTGGGTAGAGTAATCTTGGTTGTAGATTCTTCCCTTTCATCACTTTAAATATATTGTGCCACTCCCTTCTGGCTTGTAGAGTTTCTGCTAATAAATCAGCTGTTAACCTTACGGGAGTTCCCTTGTATGTTACTTGTTGTTTTTCCCTTGTTGCTTTCAATAATTTTTCTTTGTCTTTAATTTTTGTCAATTTGATTACTATGTGTCTCGGCATGTTTCTCCTTGGGTTTATCCTGCCTAGGATTCTCTGCACTTCCTGGACTTAGGTGGCTATTTCCTTTCCCATGTGAGGTAAGTTTTTGACTATAATCTCTTCAAATATTTTCTCAGGTCCTTTCTCTCTCTCTTCTCTTTCTGGGACCCCTATAATGTGAATGTTGGTGCACTGAATGTTTTCCCAGAGGTCTCTTAGGCTGTCTTCATTTCTTTCCATTCTTTTTCCTTTATTCTGTTCTGCAACAGTGAATTCCAGCATTCTGTCTTCTAGGTCACTTATCCGTTCTCTTTGTCTTTAATTTTTGTCAATTTGATTACTATGTGTCTCGGCATGTTTCTCCTTGGGTTTATCCTGCCTAGGATTCTCTGCACTTCCTGGACTTAGGTGGCTATTTCCTTTCCCATGTGAGGTAAGTTTTTGACTATAATCTCTTCAAATATTTTCTCAGGTCCTTTCTCTCTCTCTTCTCTTTCTGGGACCCCTATAATGTGAATGTTGGTGCACTGAATGTTTTCCCAGAGGTCTCTTAGGCTGTCTTCATTTCTTTCCATTCTTTTTCCTTTATTCTGTTTGGCAGCAGTGAATTCCACCATTCTGTCTTCCAGGTCACTTATCCATTCTTTTGCCTCAGTTATTCTGCTATCGATTCCTTCTAGTGTATTTTTCATTTCAGTTATTGTATTGTTCATCTCTGTTTGTTTGTTCTTTAATTCTTCTAGGTATTTGTTCTTTAATTCTTCTAGGTCTTTGTTAAACATTTCTTGCATCTTCTGGATCTTTGCCTCCCTTCTTTTTCCGAGATCCTGTGTCATCTTCACTATCATCATCTTCACTATCAATATTCTGAATTCTTTTTCTGGAAGATTGCCTATCTCTACTTCATTTAATTGTTTTTCTGGGGTTTTATCTTGTTCCTTTATCTGGTACATAGTCCTCTGCCTTTCCATTTTGTCTGTCTTTCTGTGAATGTGGTTTTCATTCCACAGGCTGCAGAATTGTAGTTCTTCTTGCTTCTGCTGTCTGCCCTCTGGTGGATGAGCCTATCTAAGAGGCTTGTTCAAGCTTCCTGATGGGAGGGACTGGTGGTGGGTAGAGCTGATTGTTGTTCTGGTGGGCAGAGCTCAGTAAAACTTTAATCTGCTTGTCAGCTGACAGGGGGTGCTGAATTCCCTCCCTGTTGGTTTTTTGGCTTGAGGTGACCCAGCACTGGAGGTTACAGGCTCTTTGGTGGGGCTAATGGCAGATTCTGGGAGGGCTTATGCCAAGGAGCACTTACCAGAACTTCTGCTGCCAGTTTCCCCTTCCCAGTGGTGAGCCACACCCATCCCTCCCCCTCTGCAGGAGACCCTCCAACACTAGCAGGTAGGTCTGGTTCAACCTCCTATGGGGTCACTGCTCCTTCCCCCTGGGTCCTCATGCACACATTACTTTGTCTGTGTACTCCAAGAGTGGACTCTCTGTTTCCCCCAGTCCTGTCAGAGTCCTACAGTCAAATCCCTCTAGCCTTCAACGTCTGATTCTCTGGGATTTCAACCTCCCATTGCTGGAACCCCAGGTTAGGAAGCCTCACTTGTGGCTCAGAACCTTCACTACAGTGGGTGGACTTCTGTGGTATAATTGTTCTCCAGTTTGTGAGTCACTCACCCAGCATTTATGGGATTTGATTTTATTGTGATTGCCTTCCTCATACCATCTCATTGTGGTTCTCCTTTGTCTTTGGATGTGGAATATCTTTTTTGGTGATTTCCAGCGTCTTCCTGCCTATGATTATTCAGCAGTTAGTTGTGATTCTGGTTCTCTCACAAGAGAGAGTGAGCACATATCCTTCTACTCTGCCATCTTGAACAAATCTCCTCCTTACATTTACTTTTTTTAATACTGATATAACCACAACAACTTTCCTTTAATTAGAGCAAGCATTGATAACATTTATTAGTGTAGATTAATGTTATATTTTTTTCATGCCTTTACTTTTAACCTTTTTGTGTTGTATGCTTAAAGTGTGTTTCTTGCAGGCAGCTTATTGTTGGGTACACATATCTCATTTTTGCTTATTAGCCATTAGTCATCATTGTTTCATTATTTTAGTGCTTGTCTTAGACTTCATAATATGTACCTTTGGCTAATCATAGTCTACCTACCTTCAAGTGAGTTTATAAAACATCACTTATAGAACAAGAACTTTAAAGTACTAGACACTTGATCTTTGAACAATGTGGGAGGTAGGGCACCAACCCTTTGCACTGTGAAAAATACATGTTTAATTTATATTTGGGCCTCCTTATATGCAGTTCCTTCATATCTACAGTTCCTCCATATCCACGGTTCCATACCTTGGATCAACCAACCTTGGATCATGTAGTACTGTACTATTTACTACTGAAAAAAAAAATCCACATATAAGTAGACCCGCACAGTTCACATGTGTGTTGTTCAAAGGTCAACTGTACTTACATTTCTTCTCTCCCATTCTTTGCGCTAATTTTGTCATACATTTCACTTTTATACATGTTATAAATTTTAAAACATTGTTATGACTTTGATTTAAACAGTTAATTGTCTCCCAAACAAATTTAAATAATCAGAGAGAAATTTTTTTATATTTAACTTTTACTTATTTAGTTACCATTTCCAGTGCTCATCTTTTTTTTTTTATTTTTTTTTAGAGATCAAGGTTTCCATCTGGTATTATTTTTCCATTTGCCTGGAGGACTTTCTTTAACATTTCTTGTGGCATGAATCTGCTGATGATACATTCTTCTAGCTTTGTATTTCTGAAAAATTCTTATTTTTAACTTTGTTTTCAAAAGATAGTTTCCCTGGGTATAGAATTCTGGTGGTGGTTATTTTCTTTCACTATTTTAAAGATGTTACTTCACTCTCTTCTCACTTTTATTGATTCTGATGAAAAATATTCTATCATCCTTGTCTTTGTTTCATTGTATGTAAGATATCTCTCCATCCCTCACCTCCAGGTTGCTTTTAAGATTTTCTCTTAGCCCTGATTTTAAGCAATTTGAGCACAATGTGCCTTGATTTACATTTCTTCATGTTTGTTGTGCTTGGGGTTTTTTGAACTACTTGTATTAGTTTTTATCAAATTTGGAAAAAAATTGGCTATCATTTTTCCAAATATTTTTTTTCTTCCATCTTCCTCCTGCAGGAACTGCAGTTAAATGCACAGTGGATATTGTCTCACAGTTCATTTTACAAAATTATTTTTTCTCTATGTGTTTCATTTGGGGTAGTGTCTATTTTTATGTCTTTATGTTTACTATTCTTTTCTTCCACAATTTCTAATATACTGTTAATTCTAGCCAGTATAATTTTTATCTTAGACATCATAGTTTTCAACTGTAGAAGTTTTATTTGAGTCTTTTTAATACCTCCCATGTCTCTACTTAACTTTCTGAACATATGGAAGTAAGTTATAAAAACTGTTTTAATGCCTTTTCTGCTAGTCTAACATCTGTGTCTGTTCTGGGTTGGTTTCAATTGACTGATCTTTTTCCTCATTATGGGTCATATTTTCCTACTTCTTCTAATGTCTATTAGTTCTTGGTTGGATGCCAGACATTTTGAATTGTACCTTGTTGAGTGCTGGCTGAATATTTATTTATGTATTCTTATAAATATACTTGATCTTTTTTCTGGGATGAAGGTCAGTTACTTGGAAATACTTTGATCCTTTTTAGACTTGTTTTTAAGATTTATTAGGCAGCACCAGAGCTGTAGAATTAACTACTCTAGAATTAATTTTGCTAATTCTGGTGTTTCTTACTCTATCTTTGCCAGAAGTGGAAGTCTTTTTGACAGTTTTTAATTTGGGGAAAACTATTGAAGGCATAAAGGAAAATTATACCCCCTAAAGTGCCAGCATTCAGGAGTCAACCCTGTGTAGGTTAATATTTCACCCTTCTTAATTCTCTGGATAACTTTCTGTCTTCTAATTTTCATTATCTAATAAATACATATATATCCAGAAATAACAATCCACATTCTCATTACTTCACAGAATTTTATCTTCTCCTTTCTTTTAGTTTGTGGATAGGATTTACATAATTTTTCAATTTTTCTGTTCTATTGATGCTGGCAAAGGGGCATACTTAAGCAACAACATAAGTGATGAAATTTTGAAAGTGCCCATGTCCATATGTTCCAGTTTCTCTTGTTGTGTAACATATTACTTGAAAGCTAAATGGCTTAAATTTTGAAACTGTATTTATGGATTATGTGAGTCAGGAATTCATACAGAGCACTGTGTATTTGGCTTATCTCCCTTTCATGGTGTCACCACCTGGGCTTGGAAGTCTCAATGGCTAGGTGTGACTCAATGGCTGGGGGCTGGAATCATCTGGAGACATCTTCACTCACATATTTAGCCATTGATATTGGCTGTCATCTGTAACCTCACTGGGGCTGTCAACCGGAACATCTACATAAGGTTTCTCCCTGTGGCCTGGGCTTTCTCACAGTGGCCTCAGGTAGTTGGACTTCTAACATTTTGTCCCAGAGAACAAGGTCAAAACTGTATTAGTTTAATGATCCACTCTTAGAAGACACACATCATAATTTCTATTTTACCCTCTTGGCTAAAACAGTCACAAGCCCACCTAGATGCAAAGAAAGGAAATTAGGCTCCATCTCTTAATAGAGCATTAGCAAGGTTACATGATAGAAGTGTATGTAAGGTATGGGATACTTTTGTGGTCATCTTTTTTTAAAAAAACTCTGAGTAATTTTTTAAAATTAATTAATTAATTTATTTATGGCTGTATTGGGTCTTCATTTCTGTGCGAGGGCTTTCTCTAGTTGTGGCAAGTGGGGGCCACTCTTCATCGTGTTGCACAGACCTCTCATTATCGCGGCCTTTCTTGTTGCGGAGCACAGGCTCCAGACGCGCAGGCTCAGTAATTGTGGCTCACGGGCCCAGTTGCTCCACGGCATGTGGGATCTTCCCAGATCAGGGCTCGAATCCGTGTCCCCTGCATTGGCAGGCAGATTCTCAACCACTGCGCCACCAGGGAAGCCCTGTGGTCATCTTTGGAAAAGAAAATCTGCGGGCTCGAATCCGTGTCCCCTGCATTGGCAGGCAGATTCTCAACCACTGCGCCACCAGGGAAGCCCTGTGGTCATCTTTGGAAAAGAAAATCTGCCATAGTCTGCCTCTGGCCACAAAATTCACATCCACTTTCACATGAATTCAGTCATCCCTTCCCCCAAGACTTTCAAAGTTTCATCCCATTGAGGCATCAGTTCAAAATCTAAGATCTTGTGAACTAAATTATGTCCAGGTGACAGTGGGGCTTCTCTGGTGCAATTCTTTGAGTATAGTTCTTCTTGTTCTAAAAATCTGTGAACTAAAGGCACAAGTTATTCATCCTCTCCAAACACATCCAGGTGAGACAAGCATAGAATAATTACTACAGTCCTCCCATTCAAAACGAGGAAAAATGAAAGGCACACAATAGTCAGTTTAAAAAATCCAGCCAAGTACATATTATCAGTTCCTGAGTTAGGACTCAGTCCTACTCACTAGAATCATCCTCCAGGACAACTGGCTTTGCCTTCTGGGCTCTTAGTTCCATCCGAAGAGTTATTCTTCATTTCTATACAAAGTCTTCCATGTTTTCAACTAAGTAGGCTCTCAGATTGCTTGGTGCCCCCAAAATTTTAGAGATTCAAAGACTTCTGTTCATTTTGTACCATCTCTTTCAATTTAAGATGCTACAATTCTTTTAAAATTCTGTGGGCTTCTTGTATATTAACAAAACATATTTCATCAGTTAAACTCCACACCCACAAATCTCTTTGAGATGAGACCTTTTTTTTTTTTTTTTACTTTGGAATGTCTCTGAGGTTGCTATGAGACAACATCCTTAAGAGACTTAGATGTGTTGAACAGAGAAGATCTTCAAGGAATGCCCTTAAGATACTTAGGAGTCCATTTATCTATTTGAAAGTCTGTGACATATCAGTTTTGATCTATCTAAGGTCATAGGAAAGAGTTTTCTGGTCACAGCTTTGGCTTCATATTTACCCTGAGATGTATTCATTTTAGCACCCTGGATTTGATCTTCACCTTGAGGCCATTTTTGATTTTGAGGATTTTCAGCTGTAAGAGAATGGGGATGATAACTAATTTTATTTTCAAATCCAACAAGTCCTGGATCCTTTTTATTTCCCTTAAATTTTCTTTAACACTGCGTGGCTACTTTTAGATGGCTAAAATAACTCAGTTGGCACTTTGGCATTTTGCTTGGAAATCTCATTGACCACACCCACTGGTTCATTAGGTTTATTTTTGTTTTCCATGTCATTGCAAAAATGATTGCATTGCAAAAAAACAATGTTACTAAACTTTCTACCACTCCATAACAAGGGTCATCTTTTTCCCAGTCCTGTCCTTTTTCTCAAAAGCTCCTTAAGGCTGCTTCCTATTTATTGAGCAAAGCAATCACAGGCCTACTCAGATTCAAGGGAAAGAGAGAGGGGAGGTCTTGAAAGGAATAAGGCCAGGTCACGTTATAGAAAAGCAAATGAGATGGAGGTACTCCTGCAGCCACCTTTGGAAAATACAGTCTGCCACATCATCTATAACAATTTCAGTGCTTGTGGGCAGGTGGGGTTTATCACCAGATACAAAAAGCCCACAAGGAGACTGTATCACAGGATAAAACTAGTGATGTCTACTCCAAATTGGGTGCAAAAATTGCATGATTGGGTTGTCCCTCCTGAATCTTCTAAGAATGATGCTTATTGTAAGATAGGATTGCTATGGTGAAGGCAGAGGAGAAATACTGAAAGGAAATGGTAAAATGTAGAAAACATCAGGAGGTCACAAAGTTGCTAAGATAACATCAACTAGAACAGCCTTAGCTTTTCTCTTTATTACTCTATACCTCAAAGAGTCCACAGCCATTAAGTAAAGGGTCCTGCACTAGTAAAACAGTTCAGTGGAGATCCTTTATCATCCCATGTTTGTCACCTACTACACTTTCATATTTCAGTGCTTACTTTATTAGTATTTAATGAACATCAACATTGTGCCATTTACTGTACTTGGTACTAGGGCTATGAAAAATATGGTTCTTGACCTAAATTAGCTCCGAGTGATAGCCAAAGAGAAAGCTGTTAACAAATAATTTAAACATGCCTGGGTAATTTCTAGGGAAGACTTTTTAAAAAGCAGCTAAGGGAAGGTAGAAAGGTCAAGAAAGATTTGATTGTAGGATAGGTGGCTAGAGTATTGTTGATAATTGATCTAATTCATGAAAAATAAAAGTTAATTTCCAGGTAGAAAGGTAGACTATGTAAACAGCATTCTTGGCAGAAGAAATAACCAGTGCAAAAGTACAGAGTCGTGAAAGGGCTTAACTTGTTTTAAAAAGGATGAGGAATTTAGTAGGATTGGACCATAGGAGTCCTAATGCAAAGTGAGAGGTGAGGCTGCAGAAGGTTGGAGCTACATTGCAATGAACTGTGCACACTACCTTAAGGAATTTGGTGTTTATTTTATAGTGATTGAGAGGTCAGTAAAGGTCCTTAACTAGAAAGCGATCAGGAAGATGACACTGATGACAGTATGAGAGTAAAGGAAAAGACTAGATAGCAGAAAGAATGTTTAGGAAGTTGTTGCAATAATTCAGGGGAGAGAAAAACCAAGCCCTATTCTAAGACAGTGACGGTGGGGTTTCAGGGAAGGGGTCAGGTTCAGAAACTTATTCTGAAGCATTTGGAGACTGATTGAGTGTGAGAAGTAAAATCATCAGGCTTCTAGCTTGGGAAACTCAGCAAACAGTGATAACACTGACTGAAACCAAGAATACGGTGAAGGAAATAAATCTGTAGGAGGGTAGGGTAGAAGGATAGAATTCACTTGTGCCTGTTAGGCGTGTGCTGCCTTTGGAATATTCAAAAAGAGATGTTCAAGACATAATTGGAATATGGGTCTGGTTGAAACTGAAGGGGAAGTTGAGATCATGGGTGTTCTCAAGTTTTAAGTTATGCAAGTTTGGGGACTTGAGATTTGTTATTGTGCTGAAACAGAGTGTGACAACTATTGACAAGCCTTTGCGCAGTTTAAAACCCTTTTATCATTTCAAAAGATTCAATATGTCTTCTTGGAGAACATTTATAGAGCACTTGGGGACCAGCTGGTAATATGGATGAATAAACGATTGGTGGGTTGAATTGGGGTTTAAGCCCAGTCCACTGGTGATATGTCCCTGACTGAACCACTGATGTATTATTTAATAAATGTACTCCATTCACTTCCTAAGAGAAGAAACAGCTCATGTAGGAGATATATACACTTTAAGGATGAGTAAGAGAGTCCAGTAATGAAAGGAGAAAATAATTTACCAGAAACCTCTAGCTAATAATAATAACAACCGCTGACTACAAAACATAGCTGTGAGTTTACTGGCAGCCAAGGAAAAGAGGAAAACATGATGGGTTTATTATTATTACTTGAGTTCCTCCTTGAATTAAATGCTAAGAAAGCAGATTACTCCATTTATCAGGATGGACAGTCTGCTTCCCTAGTATTTAATTCAAGGAGAAACTCAAGGAACAATAATATGAAGAACATCTTCAAAACCCACCTTGTAAAAGACCAAATATCATTCTTCATGTTGTTCTCTGGTTGAAACTAAGCTCATAATGTTAGATCCTATTTTTGTGAAGGCATTTCTATTCAATGTGGTATTATTCACTCCTTGCAAATCCACTCTTTTGCTTCTTCTACAGAAAGGCCAAGCAACTGACAGAGAAGGGGAAGTTTATTTAGCTCCAGGGACAGTAGCCCATGGAGAATAGCACAGATTAGTGGATAAGAATAAAATTCCAGGAAAAGTAGAGAAAAACCATTTTCAGACTGTGTTTAAGTGGAGGCTGAGAAGAAGCAATTTCTGAGACAACAGCCCTTCCACAGCTCAGGAAACAAGGTTGATGACGCCAAGCATTAGCTGTGGCTTGGGTCTTATGACTCTGCAGGAAAAAAAGGAAAAGCTGTGAGAGGATGAATTGCTTTATATAGAATCTAGGAAAGGGAGTTTCCAGGGCGACTTTGTCAGTCAAAAGTCCCTGTAGGCCATGTGTTCTGACCAGTAGGGAAGCTACAGCTCGACAACACAGATGTGTGTCAGCCCCTCCTGGATTTTCATCTGGTTTCTAGATCTTCCCCCAAGGTGGAGGAGGCCTGGTTACAGAGTACAAGTGTCAATGTCATATCTCCTGTACCAAATTCAATTGGTTGGTGAGAGCTGACTCAACACCATGTTGAGAAGGTTTCTGAGGCCCCACCTTGGTCCAAAAGGAAAAGGTATCATTATTGAATAGCAATGGCTGCCATAGAGTTGGGATCAGAGTAATTAATAGAATTGAATCCTATACTAAATATCAAGGTAAACAATCAATATTCATATATTCATGGGCATAAATACAATTAATCAATATAATTAATATTAACATATTTACCATCCTTGATGTTGGTACAATAGCAACAATTGCACATGGGCTTTCCAGTTTGTACTTTTTATGGACTTAAGTGTGTCCCCCCTCTCCCAAACGCCTATGTTGAAGCCCAGATCTCCACTGTGACTGCATTTGGAGATAGTGCCTTTAAAGAGGTAAATAAACTTAAGTAAGATCATAAGGAAAATCCGAATCTGATAGGACCGTCCTCATAACATGAGGAAGAGACACCAGCACTCGCTCACTCTCTCCCCCCAGAGAAAAGGCCCTGTGAGGACACAGCGAGAAGGTGGTGGTCTGCAAGCCAGGAAGGGGGGCCTCGTTAGAAACCAGCCCTGGCAATTCGATCTTGCTTGAACTTGTGGCCTCCAGAACCATGAGAAATAGATTCCTATTGTTTAAGCCACCCTGTGTGTGGCATTCTGTTATGGCAGCCCAAGGAGACAATGTTGTACTGAATCAAGAATTCAGGGACAGTTTACCTTTCCAGAAAAGACGCAGAAAGGTAAGAGTTGTAACTAACCCTAGAATCCTCCCCTCTCCAACTCCACCCATACCTTTTGAACTAGAAGAAAAAATTGGGTTGCCTGAGGTTGCTACTAATTGGCCTACTGGCTGTAATCCTAGCATGTATCCTGAAGGAGCCACCTGTTGCCTCCAACATATATGTTTTTGGGTGAAAAGATTTATAATATGGGTTAAAATGTGTGGACTCTGGCAGGCTTTTACACACTCACACTTTTTTGGTGTCCAGAGAGATAAGGTAAATGAGTGAAACCAAACGTGTGTGGCAACAAGACTTGGTGGGGATTTTGGTGACCTGGAAATTCAAAGTGTGTTGTGTGTGTGTGTGTGTGTGAGAGAGAGAGAGAGACAGAGACAGAGACAGAGAGACGGAGAGATGGGGTGGAGGAGACCCTGCACATACATCTGTGGCTAAATTCAGCCAGTTGGCAATCAATTTGCAATGACTGAATGCATGATCAGGGGCTGATATGGCCCTTGGACAACTTTTTCCAGTGTGTCAGCCGCATATTTTGTAGAGAGTTGGAGGTGAGCGTTGCAGCTGCAAATGCTTGCAGAGGTCAGTGAAGAAGATCCCCACACACCTGAACTACCAAATGGAGAGGAGGCAAAGGGGATGTTTAGCTGTGAGCATTAGGGTGTCAAACCACCGTGTTCTCTGCGGAGGTCAAGCCAGCTCTGAAATGTAGCAGAAGGTTCCTACAGTGTTCACAGGCAGAACCAACATTGTTCCAAAGAAACCACTTTGGATTTGTTCATAAGCTTGACCAGGTTTTCAACAGAAATTTCAAGCGTTCTAACCATCTCACGGAAGGATGAGATGCTGTTGACTTGGATATTTTGAGTTCCTGCTTTTACTTTAACTTTATTTATGTTTTAATTGAAGTACAGTTGATTTACAATGGTGTGCCAATTTCTGCTGTACAGCAAAGGGACTCCGTTATACACGTATAGACATTCTTTTTAAATATTTTTTCCATTATGGTTTATCCCAGGATATTGAATATAGTTCCCTGTGCTATACAGTAGGACCTTGTTGCCTGCTTTTACTTTAATATTCCTGCTGAACAGACTTAGTTCTGGCCAGGACCTGGTTTGCCCAGGACTGCCAGGATGAGCTGGCTAGAGAAGGACTCTGTAAGTAATGAAATGCATTGCCCTGTTGAATGGAGATACTCACGTCCATCTGGATGTTGAATAGCCTCTGCCGAATATGACTTGGATTTAACACAGTTGATATTGAGCTGCTCTTTCTGAGAGAAATTGGCCACCTGGTTCGTGGCCATGCCTCTAATGTCAGGAAGACTGTGTCATCAGTGCCTTAAAAGCTACTTGTCTCCCATCTGGCAGCCAGCATCCTGAGTACCTAAGAGCTGAATTACACTTAGTAGGTGCTGGTTACCAAACAGGAAACCAGGTCCCAGCCCAGCTTAGGTCAGCTCAGGTTAACACTTGCTCAGTTAGAGCCCCCTTCCTACCCAGAGTCACTTAACTTAGCAATGTGGCCTTTGGGGAGGTGACACCCATCTCATTTTCCTATGTGAACCAGGAAGGGAAAGTGTCAGCTGTGAGGGAAAAATACCCATTAAATGTGTACAAGCTGCCAGATTGAATCATGAAGACAAATGTGTTTCTGAAGTTGGCATTATGTTAAAGGCTGAAGTTCGGAATTGCATCAGATAAAAGTTCGTTTAATTCTCAATTAAGAATTGTTGTTATGCAGTGGCAGTGACATGGAGACTTTTATGAGCTGTGCTATTGATTGAAATGATTCCTTCATTGGGTGTTGATTGAGTGATCTTTTGATTCCCTTCCTATTAACATGCTAGTGGTTAGGGGTACAGCCCCTCGCAAAGGCTTCTGTTGGATGGATGTCTCTGACCTTGCACTGTTTTCCCCAGAGGCCGGAGGTGGGGGTGGGGTGGGGGAGAGGGGTGTCTGGGGCTCATCCATGGCCTCATTAGCATACTGTAGCTCCACTCCCAAGGGTGACATATTTAAAGAACATGGAACACAATTAGGAAGATATTTTAAAGCTTTTAAGTGGTGGGCAGGTTCTGAGAATGTCTGGATCCCCATGTCAAGGGCGTCTAAGTCAGTTCCCCAGGCAGCTGGAGCCCAAAGGCCAGGCCTCTCTGGGCACCGAATTTACATAAGCTTTGAAGATATTTTTAGCTTCCTGCTCTCACTCCTCTTAATATTCTCCTGATTCTCTGTCTCACAAAGGGGGAAGGCTGCAAAGTTCGGCTACTGAGCTTTTGGTCTTCAGAAGTTCTGATGTTATTTTCTTTTTCAGATCTTCTGCGGATAAGCAGAAGCAGACACCGATGCAGAAGTGTAAGCTGGCTGTACTTAGAGCCCTTCTGTGTGGGCGCCAGGGAGGGTGGGGGTCGCTCCTTTGTGGGCAGACGTCTGCTCACTTGGTAGTTTTCATTTTAAAATGAGATCAGCTGAGATGATATACATTCAAGTGCCTGGCATAGTACTGACAAATGTAATGTTTCCTTTTCTTCTCTCTCTCCTCCCCCATTTGAAATAGTCTAACTGGGACTCTGAATCAAGGTTATGGTAAAGACCTCAGGGATCTTGGGAAGGTAAGCATCCATTAATATTCATCATTCTTTCATTCAACAAGCATTGATTGAGATACACCAACATGCCAAGCATTGAGTTAGGTAGAATCCAAAATGATTTAAAAAAAAAAAGACCGAGATGCTCTTGGTAGTCTAGGAGTCTAAGCTCATGTGCACATGTGTGCATGCATGCATGTGCGTGTGTGTGTGCACGTGCGTGCATAAGGAGACATGGGGGCCTCGTGCAAGCTGTTACCTCATGAAGGAAACAAGTAAGTTCATCGTGTTCCTTCATAGCTCCTGTCCATGTAGATCAAAAGAGAACCAGAGACACCCAGGGCTAAGAAAGCCCTGCGCTGCCCTAGCAGCCTGGGAGCTTGGTTCTGACCCTGTTCTGAGCAGCTGTGTGACCTTGGGCAAATCACTGTACTCCATGAGCTTCAGCCAGTGGTAGAATGCAGCAGCCTGGCAGCAGGAGATAAGCAGGAGAGGGCATGCCCTGTATAAACGTATCCTCAATGTTCATTTTGTGGATTGAATCAAACAAGGTGATGGGCAGAATTCTGCCCCGGGCTGTGAGCTGTGGGCACTGGATGAGATGATCTCAAGGTTCCTACAGCTCCAGCACTCAAGAATTCAAGGACACTAAGCCTCCTGCCACTCTGCCCTTTGCTGTTCCCGGTAGGGTTAGTCTGCCATAGCCAATAATTACATGTGTAGAATAACGACATCAACCTTTGAAAGAGAGGGTTTTTATTCCTATGACAGTGAGTCACAGGCTCTTTGAGAAAGTATTTGGTGAAGAATCAAGTTACAAAGTTTGGATGAACCACTGATAGAATCCACCCTGGATCTAATATTAGAAGGTCCAGAGCATCCAGTGACCTGGTTTTCTCATCTCTGTACAGTTGGGTCATGGACTCTCATCCCTGCTGATTTTTCTTCCTACATCCATTTGGTCATTGGACGTGCTTTGTCCCTTGATGAGGGAGACAGATGTGGGTGCTAAACTCCAGGAGATGCTCCATTCCTTACCTGCATCAACTCTCTCCAAGGCTATCCTTAGGTCCTCCTCTGCCCTAAATTTGGGAAGTCAAGACTTCCAGAAGCCTTCAGGCAGGAGTCTGCCCCAGGAGGCTGGCCTCATGGCAGGTACTGTTATCCTAATTTCTGACAACAGTGTGATAGGAGGGTCAGGTCTTGGAGATCAAAAAGATTTCCTTGGGAAGACATGGCCCAGTTCTAAATTTTGTGGGTCATGAAATATAATCCAGATAAAACAAACTTTGAGGGTGCCCAGTAGAGAGGTCCAGTGGGAGCTGAGTGTCTAATTTGCTTGCCTGGCTGTGCATTCACATGAGGTCTGCTAGTAGGGGTGCCTTTTTCTAATTTGCACAAGGGAACCTTATGGGATTGTCCCCTCTCACCCGCTCTCAGTAAGTGAGAATAGAAATGGATTCTTGGTAGAGGGTCCACAGACAGCCCCCACTCCAAATCCCACATTCTACACCTTTTCACTAATTGTCCCAAACTGGGCAGGGGATAGGAAGAAGTTGGGGTTTGGCAATAAAGCAGTGTGGATGATAAGGTGGCAGAGGGCAAAGTTTAACTCTCGGCCGCCTGTAGAGCTCTCACAATGCCCGATCCAAGAGAGGGCTATAATAGATACAGACGCACTAATACATACCGAAATGCACACACAGAGATACACACACCTGCTGATAGACACACATCCACACCCTCAGGATGCACCCAGACACACTCTCTGTGGTAGACATGGAGATGCATCATCACACAGATCTTCCATTGGTAACAAAGGATTTATTTCCCCTTCTTCCCAGAAGACAGCCTTCAGCCATCAGCCCTTTGTGCATGGCCTCGCCAAGGTCACATTTGCTTCCAGGGGTGGCTCGAGTCCAATGACTGAGTGGGGGTTGGGGGGTGGCTAAGAAATACCCGGCCTCCCTGGCCCCACTCTCTGGTAATGCCTGTAAAGTGGTCTGTAACCCTGATTCTTTACGCCTTCATGGATTGGCCTCATTTTCTAAATGTCTTCACTCTTTTATTCTTCTCTAGCTACTCTCCATTCTTCCCTTGCCTTTACCAGCCTTCTGACACCACCACATCCCCAAGGCCTGGCACAGCGCCAGGCATGTGGTAAGTGCACAATAGTTCTATGTTGAATGCTTGAATGAAGGCAGAAGCTGGATGACTGAGCCAGAAGGGGGTCCGGAGGAGATGCTTATACTAGATGGGAGGTTTGAGTAGGTCACCTCAAGGGTCTCTTCCAACCCAGACTACGAGCCAGTGATTCTGAGAATTGATGAGCACCCTTTCCCATCATAGGAGGATGATGTCCTCTCCATAAACCTCCACTCACGCCCTTATGTCTCCTCCCTGCTCCCTCGCCCCTTCCCACTCTTGCCTTCTCCCTGACCCTCAATCCGCATTTCCTGGGAGTCCAGGTCTTGTGGATGGCTCCTCTCCCACTTATCTCATGACTCCATCCCAGTCTTCCTGTTCCCTTTAGCTCCTCCATAACAGTCCTTGAAGGGATCTGGGCATCCAGCCTGCCCCTCCCGTCCATTCCCTGCACTGCAGCTGGACCTTCTCCATCTCCTGCCCAAACCCTCCTCCTCCCCTGATGTTGCACACACAGCCCTTCAAGATCTTTCCAACTTCCACTTCCCAACATGCTACTTGCACCCTACATGTCCAGTTCTGCATCTACACCGTGATCTTCTGCATCCCCGCCCCTTTTCATTTCTGTTCTCTGTGCCCAAAGGGCTCTCTCACAACTTCCTTGCCCACATGGTTACTCCTACTCACCTTCAAGATTCTGATCAGTCTGGTGTCTCCCAAGCCCCAAGTCCAACTTAGATGCTCCACTTCTGTGCTTTCCAATGCTCGCTGCCTCCTTCTGTTAAACCGCTCTACACTGCTGTATTGTGACAGTTGGTTCTCATTGCCATATCCCCTTCAGGGACAGTGTCTAATTTCTCTCTGGTCCTAAGCACCTGACACAGCATCTGGCATACAGTAGAATCTCAATAAATGTGGAACAAATGAATGAATGATTATATGGATATATGAATGAATGGTTATATGAATGCTTCTCCCCCATTACCCTCTTTTGAGAGTCCTTGGTGTGGGACAGGTCCTCATCAGTTGGATCGGGGCCTGCACATACTGTGGGAGGGCAGCAGGTGGGCATGGGAAACACTTTGCTACCCTGGACTTCTTTCATCCATAGGAAACCAAGAATACTAAAGAGAATCTCACTTCCCTTGACTTCTTTCTATCCCTGACATCTGAACAGTGACCCCAGGTTCCACTTCCACCGCTGGTTTCTTTTCTTGGACTGGAGTTGTGGAGCAGGGGCATCCAGGCACTAACCCTTTGGAATGCCCACATTCTTCTTCTCTCTTGCCCTCCCTTGCCCACTCCCCTCTCCTCTCTCTCTGGACCAGTTGCTGCGTACTCAGCCTCTGGCTTACATGACAAGAATGTTGTCATCTGAGTCACTCCAATTTCTGCCTGATGACTGTGGACCATTTCAAACATCCTCTGATCAATTTGTAGTATCCAGCAGGGAGCACATCACTGAATCATTAAGCAATGTATCTCTTAACTGGGCTTTGTGTGGAAGGCCAATTGTGCTTTCACTCCAGAAGCCACAGAAATTCCAGGATGCCCAGGAAGGACAGTCTCTACCAGGGACATACAGACATGCACTCCCAGAAGACACCAGATGACCCGGGACCCCCTGCCTGGCTCAGAGCGATTGACAGACCCTCAAGACCATTGCCTGGTCCCAACCTCCCTCAGGTTCCCATTCAAGGTTTTGGTTCCCTTCATATGCTATTAGTTGAAATTCTACTTGTATTTAACCTAGATTCTTCATGCTGCAATGGCTCTTGTCTTCCTATTTTCTTACAGAACAGGGACTAACCTAGACAAAATCGTGTACTAGAAATTTACACTCAAGATTCCTCCAGTTCCATTCTTTCTGAGGCACACTATGTGACCTGATGTTACCCAAGGACCATTTATTTTTGGAAGAATTAATTCATTGCCATGTATTACTGATTTAATATCCACCAATCACCCCCAGCAAATATTTTATCTGAAGAAAGGAGCAGAGGGTTAAAACATGCTTAACTCAAAGGCTTATATCCTAAATGGTGGAACTGTAGACACTGACATGCCCAAGAGAATTTGCAGCAAAGAAGACTTGTATCAGTATCAGCTCTACCTGGTCTTAGAGTCAAGGTCTTAGAATGTTAGAGCAGGAAGAGAAGGTTGAGATTATCTAGTCCCTCACCTTCTTGTTGCAAATGAAGAAACTGAAGCCCAAAGAGACACTCACTTGGTCACGGGCTGGGTCAGCATTAAAATTCAGTCTTCTGCTTCCTACTCCAGCATTCTTTCTATTATAATAATTGTTTACCTTTCTTGAGCACATACTACATGCAAAGTATCATCATGAGCTCTTTACAAGTATGTATTAACTTATTTAATCTTGACAATCCTGTGAGGAAGGTGCTATAATTATTCCCATTTTACTGAAGAGGCAACTGAGGTGCAGAGAGGTTAAGTGAATCTCCCAAGGACACAAGTTAGGAGGTGGCAGGGCTTCTGCTCTTACCCCCTACACTTGACTCACACAGCCTCCTCACTGTGTTTCAGGGACTCCTTTGAAGCCCTGTTGTGACATCAATTTTCCACCACTTTCCATTCTTTCTCGGGCATCTGTGCTTTCTCACGACAAAAAATGCATCCCACATTCCCCGCTCCACCCCTACATTAAAGGCTAGAAGACCTCATAGAAAACCCGTGTTCCAGGCAGGAGGTGTCACTGTTCCCTGACAGACCTGCCTGCCTGCACCCGTCTCATGTGGTTGGTTGTCACCAGGACTGTTATTAAAGCCAGAAATAGGCTCCTGAGCGCTTTTGTCCTCCTCCAAACTTCTCGCCCAGGAAGTTCCCACATGTCTGTGATATCACAGTGCTCCCCCTCCTCCTCTTATGACATCATCCACACACCCCAGCACCCTCCCCCAAGCCAAGTTCCCACCTGCCCAGGCAGGAGACACAGACTGTATCACATCCCAAGAAAATTTTTAATCATGAGATGCATGAGAAATAAAATCTTCTGGATCCAGTCAATATTTTCCCAACTGCCTCTGCCCCTCCCAAGGGGACAATCCATTCTGGCTACACATGTCAGCATAGCATCTCCCCAGGATGAGGTGAGGCCTACACATGCCACTCTTTCTCATCCCATTGCCACCTCCTCTTCATCATGGAACCAGCCAAGATCCTTCCACTCTGAAAACTCCCACACCCACATGGCATCTCCACTCAGCTGTGTGTTTATCTGGGTGTAAGGCTTTGTGCTTGTGTGTGTGCGGCCAGGGTGGGGACCTGTGGGGGACATAGAGTTGGTCCATCAGTGGGAAATGGTTTAAAATAGATTATGTTCTCAGGCCCAGGATGGATGCTCACACCAGGTCCAGATAGACCCATTGCCTTTATCCCCACCTCCAGAACAGGGAGGGTCTGGGTATGGTTTAGGCATCAAGAATGGGAAATGAATGGCCAAGAGTCCAGGGCTGTATTCTATGAAAACATGCATATTGGCTTGATTATGTCTTTCAGAAGTGGAATCCAGAGCAGCAGATAGGACTTTTCTTTTTTACCATGCACACTTGCTGTATTCATCAAGTGTCAGTTTGGTGCTCGGCACTGTGCTAGGTATGGAGAATATACATCAAGGAAAATGGATCACAAAATTTAATCACATTACAACTCACACGTGAGGGGAAATGAGCTCTGTTATGTGTAACTAATCTGGTCTTCTTTCCCAGAAAGAGTGGGGAAGGGTGGGAAAAAGTAACCAAAGGTCCAATCTGGTATAGAGCTTGAGTTCATCAAATAGTGCAATAGTTCTTTTAGGAAAGTGCATGTCTCCTGAACAAAAGATGCTCAGGCTCCTGTACTGCTCCTTTTTCTCCCCTAAGATTGAAGAAGGAAGGAGAGGGCTTTATGCAACCCCATGGTGGAGGGAAGTTTCAGAGTTCTCCAGTTCCTTTGGTCTCCAGAGCCACATCCTTTCCCTCATGGCTGATCTTTGTCCTACTGGTGTTGTAAGCCAAGCTTGCGCTTGAGTAATTTATGACCTAATCTCTCTGGATTTGGCCAGAGCCCATGTTTCCCTGCCTCCCCTGGTACACTGGCTGCACCTAAGTTCTGTTGGGTCTAAGGACTCCCCGAGGTCAAATTGTATCTCCCAATGTTGAGTGTCTACCCACAGCCTTCTCTCATGTCTGTGGAGAGCTGCTGTAGAAAACTCCTCAGAGGACCCGTGACTACTTCTAAGTCTTGTCTTCGCCTTACAGGAGCCAAGGGTGGTCAGGGAAAGCCCAACCTTCAGGCTTCCTTCTGCCTACTCGTGCTGTGGTCTGCTCTATCCTGCAAGGCTGCTTTTATGACTTTCTTATTCAATGTCATTACATGCTTATAAGGGCAGGGATAGTGCTTATTTTTCTTTTTATCAGCAGAATCTATTTCAGCACTGGGTATATAGTTAGAGTTCAATACATGTTTACTGAATGAATGAAACATGTTTAGCAGGGCTGCACATTATTAGGGCCACATAGCATCCTTTGGAGGAAATTAGCATCTCAGAGGGAGATGACAGATGTTTCCAGAAAAACTAAAAGAGGACCTGACTATAAAAGTAGTTAAATTTTGTTGAAAAATTAATATGGATCAGGTACTGTGTCAAGAGCATTACAAACACATTTCCTCAATTAACTCCCCAGCAAATCTTTGAGGTAAGTGGTCAAGTTGATACTGCTATCATCATCATTTTATAGGTAAGGAAACAGGCCTAGAGACATTAAGGAACTTGCCCCAAATCACACAGCTGGAAGTTGCAGACCTTGGACTTGAAACCCATGTCTGAAGCATGAGCTCTCTCCTTTCAGCCTAGAAGCTTCATGGGAGCCTCCACAGAGGTGGGCCTCCTAGGACTTCAGGAACTAGCAAAACTGAAAAACACCAAGAGGAAGGAAATTCTGATTTAATGGAGCCCAAGAGTCAGCAGGAACCCAAGTCCCAATTTAAAAAGTAAAGAAGAGACAAATGTAAATCCAAGGAGGAACTTCTGTAAAAACCCAATGCCCTAAGGAAGGTCAAATAATTATTATGTTCTAGCAGCTTCTATCCTAGGAGATGGACCAAACCTACACGCCGCTGTCTCTTTTCAATGCAGCAGCCTGGGAACTCAGGATAATGGATCCTCGAACATGGATAATGCACGATGGAAAAGCATCTTTCTCCTCTGGGGCTGGCAATGTAATTTCATACTAAATTTACTGCGGTTTATGTAATTCTTTTCATTCACACCAGAAGGAGTTTCTTTGCTGCTTCCCTTTTCAGAAACTTGGAGACCATATATCTTTGCAAAGTAGATTTTTAAAAATAAAACAGAGAAGAAAAACCAGAGAAGCTCTTAAGTTTCCGGCCTTCTGCCTGGACCAGCTTATTATGCTTCTTCCTTTCCAGAATTGATATGGTAAATGTTAATGCAGTAGCACTGGCTCTGAAAAGCCTAGGTCTTCCAAGAAAGCAACCTTCAAGGAGGAATTCTGCAGCTCCCTCTCCTCTGGGGAGTTGGAGGAGCCAGAGGTTGGGGAAAAGACAGAGACAGAATTGCCCCATCAGTGACTTTCAGGAGGATGTGACCAGGTGCCACAGATCTTATCTCCATGAATCCCTACTCTTTTTCCACTGTCTGTCTCCTGAGCCATCTCTGATTCCTTCAAAGGCCTTTGCTGGCAGTGTCCAAAGTGTCCAAGCTCCTCTGTCTCCTGGAATAATTTACCTCTTTCTGCTACTCAGTGAAAGAAGGGCAGAGCCAGGAGATGGAGCAAAGGAGGGGCAGGCCAAGCTCACCAGAGGGCGTATGTCCTGGATCCTGGGATCCTAGCCAGTCTGGATGTTGGTCCTTTCAAAATCCTCACCACCACCTTTCTAATACTGGGAATATCGATCTTGAGCTGAACTTAGAATAAAATCCTCCCTCAAATTCCACAAAGCCCTGTAAGCAGCTTCCTCCAGCCCTTTTTCCAACCCCATCAGATGCCATCGCCTATCACACCTGGGCACAGTGATGTCATTTCTGCTTCTTTAACACACCAGGCTCTTTCCTGCCTTCGTGGAAGACGTCCCCTTTACTTGGAAGTCTGTGCTGTATACATCAGCTGGCTCCTCAAGCTTTGCATGGGAACCTGATTGTCTTCTTGTCAGAGAGGTCTCCCCGACCACCCTTTCTACAGCAGATCTCCCCCAACTCCCATTCCCTCACATGTTAAATTTCCTTCATAGTATTTTGCACAAGTCATGATCTCCTTTATGTGCAACTTGTCTATTGTCTGAGTCCTCCACTGCAATGTTCTCCAAGGGTGGAGACCAAATCTTTCTTGTCCGTGCTCAATCTCCAGTGCTTAGCACAGGACTCAGACTCAACAAACATTTGTCAAATGGTTAACTGAATTCCAGCTGTCTATGGTGCACACAGACTGTGAACTCTTGAGGGCAGGGACTTCTTTTCTCTCTGCAGCCCTAGCACATGGTGCAGAGAAGACTCCGGCACTATTTATGAATAAATGAAATTGTCCCCCTCATTCTGTATTAGAGCTGTTCTACTACTAACTCCTGTAGAGGAGTCCATCTGATCAGCCAGAGACCAGGAAGGCAGAGCAGGCCAGGCATGCTGCAGGCCACATGCCAGTGTCCAATTATCAGGTGACATCATCTCCAGATGAGTTGGAAAGAAAATGATTATCGTAAACAGTCACAGCCCATTGACTATTTCTCTGGCATTTATAATCATTGTTAGACGGCTGCGCCTGGTCCCTTTCCCACGTCTGCTCTGGAGAGGTGAGGTTTGCTGTTAGGTTTTGGTAAGGGTGTTTTTCCTGGCTCATTGTTGGAAAGGGCTTTGGAGAGCTTCTAGTATCTAGCCCAACCTCTCACCCTTCTCAGTCCCTCCACCCCTCCAGGGGCAAGGAATGCACCATTTCAAGAGGCAGGGCCTCCTGTCCTGCACAGCTCTGGGCTTTGAAATTTCTTGCCCAGGTGGAACCCAAAAAGTCCTTCCTGTGACTTCACCTGTTGGTCTAGACTCTCCCACCTGGGACGACATTCTAAGGATGGCCCCATAGACATATAAGATGATACTGGGTCTTTCTGTGGCCCCAGCGATTATTCTACCCCAGTGACACTTCCTGTTCCATTGTCACTGCTGTTCATTCTTCTTTCCTGTGGGCCCCAGGCCTCTCCAAGTGGGCCTCTGTTCATGCTGGCTGGCATGATCTTGCCTCAAACCAAGTCAGTAGGGGGTGGGAACCCAGTAACTCAAACTCCCTCTGTTGTGTTTAAGGTACCTTAAAGTACCTTCAAGGAGGTAGCTTAAGGTACCTCCTTCCTTCTGCAACCCTTCCCTACCCCTAGGGTTGCAGAAGAAATGAGGAGTTATTTTGCTTCCTTGATCAGGGGCGACCAAGAAACCAAAAATGATGAAGCTTCAGAATCCTACTATCTTTTTACACATCATGGTCCGAATCTGTAACTGCCCTTCTTGCTAAGATGGTAACTGGGCACCTCATTGAGGAACGACTTTTACTTTTGAGGGTGGGATTTGTAACAATCCCCTTTCTTCTAACTCTTCCCTCTTAGGATCCTCACTCTGGAAGACATTGCTATTAGGTGTGCCTTAGTCTCAGGTGGGCAGTTTGCTTCTCCAAGTGGCTTTAAATTGGGGAGCAGCCAACCCTTGCCTTTATCTCTAAGGAATAGCATAGCTGTGGGGATTTCCTTATAGTCACAACCCTCCTCTTAGGAGAGGTTAGCAGCCCTAGTCCCCAAATCATTCTCAAGTGCCATGGTCTCAAGTCCCTTCTCCTGCCTGACAGTTTCCCTCTGGTCATTCTTTAGCCTATCAGTGTCAGGAATAATAATAATGGATTGATGCTATGAGATTAAGCCAGCGATATAAGAATACCCAAATTCTGCCTTCAAACAATCTGTATCTCCATATGTTGGTTTGTTTACTTGTTTCTTTCTTTTTTAAATAAAGTACTTTCTTTTTTTAAAAAAATCGAGATATAATAGATTTCTGCATTATTTAGCTCAGGCTGTCATAATGAAAAATACCATAGATTGGGTGGCTTAAATAACAGACATTTATTTCTCACAGTTCTGGAGGCTGGGAAGTCCAAGATAAAGATGTCAGCCAATTCGGTTTCTGGTGAAGGCCCTCTTCCTAGTTTGCAGATGGCCACTTTTTTGCTACATCTTTACATGGTGGCAGGTGGTGGTGGGGGTGTGGGGGTTGGAGAGAAAGAGAGAGAGAGATACCTTCTTATAAGATCTTTTCATATAAGGCACTAATCCCATCATGAGGACCCCACCCTCATGACCTCATCTGAATCTCATCACCCCAAAGGTCCCATCTCCAAATACCATCACATTTGGTGTGGGGGTGGTTAGAGCTTCAACATATGAATTTGAGGAGGACACAATTCCATCCATAGCATTTTCCAGAAGAAAATATATGCATAAATGAAGCAAAGAAAAGAGTTATTATCAGTTAGGAGCATATCCCTAAACCCCAGTGCAGAGCTCAACAATTTGATTTGGTTTGGGGCAAGACCATGCCAGCCAGCTCAACAAAGCTGGGCCCGTATAAGAGAAAATTCCTTTCGCTAGGCATAGGTCTGAGTCAGACTAGTCTGTTTGCTCTGATTTAAAAGTAGAATGGTCTGGGTCTCCTGGCCCAGGTCTTCTCGGGCTGGTCAGTAGTCCTGGTCCTAAAACAGTCCCATGAGAAGAGGGGGAGGAAGAGAGTCAGAGGGAGAGATGCTGAGGGCAGGCCCTGGTCAAGAGTCAAAATCAAAAGGAGAGAGACCACACTCATATGCCTGTATATGTTAACTTTTTTGAAAGTTTCACCCTGTTAAAACATGCCTCAATTAGGTACCCTTGAGTCTGACCAATCCAAATTGGGGGTGGGGGCATTTGGGGCAAGCACTCAGTGATTTAGTGCTCTCCCTGGAAGCCCAAACTCTGTACTCATTTAAAAGAGAGTCACCCAGAACGGCACACAGGCTTTATATTTGGTCATTTTTACTTCCCTTAACCTAAAGTTAAGGCACAATAAACATGTATTTATGCAACTGGAGGTTGCTTTAGATCTTTTAGCAGCTGCATCTCACTGTTGGGTTATTCCAAGTTTTTGTATGTTCCACCAAACCCCCAAAAAGATCCCCATGAACTGCTTTCAAGTCAACTCTTCCCCACCCTAAAATTGTATAGATGGTCATTCGCACCTACATTTGGGAGTTTACATTTATTTCTGCTAAAGGTTTTCATGTTGATTTTGGCCCATCATTGAAACCCATCAAAATTATTCTGAATTGTAATTTGCTGAACAGCCTATGAACTATTTCTGCTTCTCCACTTCACTGGGATTTTCACTGCAGTGTCTCAAGAGTTGCTGTTCAAACTAAAAATGTCCTACTTAGCATTCATCCAACTGTCTCCCTCACTTCTTCCAAAACAGAGCTCAAAGCTAAAGGCTCCCAGGAAGGCTTCCAAGATTAAAAGGGGGCAGAAATGAAGCTCTTTCCTTTTAGGACAAGGGGAAACTCCACAGAGCTCCTGCTCTGAGTGGCCTGGGGCTACTCATGGATTTCAAAGGGGGAAGGTCCATTCTTAGAAATGAAGAGGACAGATTGTCAAACTGCATAATGTTGAATGTGCTGTCTCCGGGAAGAGAGAGGTCTGTGCCTTCAGATGAGAGGTGTCCCTGTGACCCCAAAGACATACTGGTCCCCTGCCTGCATGCCAGCCTGCTTGATCCAGTAACCTCTTCCAGAAAGAGAAAGAAATTATCCAGAAAACTATCTCTGTGAGCTCCCAACCCCCAGCCCACAATCAGAAGAAACAGCTGAAACCAGAGAACAACTGGAATGTTCTGGTTTAAGAAAGCCAATATAGTTTGGAGGTCAGGTACTCAGAGCTCTGGGTTCAAACACTGGCTCTGCCCTTCATGCATGGTTTAGCCCTGGGCAAATGCTTCTGCTTTATAACCTTCAAAGTTTCCTCATCTGTAAAATGAGATACTTTATGGTTTCTACCCCTGGAGGATAAAGTGAAATAATAACTATAAATCACCTCATTTAGGGCCTATCCCATGGGAGGCGCTCAATAAGTGATCACACTCATCACTGTTTATGTCGCTCTTTTCTTGGCTCATCTTTGATTAGAAACTTGTGGGAAGTCTCAGTTATTGGCACCGATTTCTCACTTGCAAGCATGCTGGCCACAGTGTATATTTAAAACAGAAGTTTTATTAAAAGCACAAAAGATCGATAAGCATTGTGTTCTGAAACCAGAGAATCAGTGATGTTCACTGAACTGCCTCTCACTGTCTCTAAGCCAGTGCTTGTGAATCTGCCTCTGTTTCAGTTTTCTATTGCTGCATAAAAAGCTGGACAACGTTAGTGGCTTAAACTGCAAGGATTTACAATTTCTCTATGATTCTGAAGTTTGGCCAGCCTCCGCTGGGAAGTTCTCCTCCACACGGTGTTGGCAAGGGTCACCCGTGCAGCTGGCTTTGCTGCAAGCTGGGATGGGCTAGAACATCCCTGGTAGCTCCACTCACAACTGGTACTTCAACTGGGGTGGCTGGAACAGCTTGGCCTGGCTGGACAATTCTTGCTCTCCATATGACCTCTCTTCATGTAGTAGTTTAGCGTGACTTTCATTACATGTCGGCTGGACCCCAGTAGGGTGAAAACAGAAGCTTCTAGGCCTCTTAAGGCCTAGAATTGGAAGTCATGCAGCATCACTTCTGATACATTCTGTTGGTCAAAGCAAGTCACAGGGTGAGCCTAGATTAAGGGAAGAGGACATAGGCCCTACTTCTTGATGAGAAGAGCAGCACACAGGTACAAAGATGGGAGGGATTGTTGGTGGACACTTTTGCAAACAATCTACCACACCCTCTTGCTCCCATATTTATCCCAGCCTCTTTAAATGGAGCTGTAAGCAAGTGCTACCTGGTGGAACCCAGGTGCTAGCCAGGCCCTGGCTTCCTCCATTCTCCCAGTCCCACTGGCTCTTCCTTCCACTCATGTTCTTTTGTCCTCTCAGCACCATGTGCCTCTTCATCGTGACTCCTCATACTCACCTGGGCTGAGAGAATGGTGGTCATTCCTCCCAAGCATATTATCCCAAATTGGTACTTTTACAACATATTTTTCAAGGAAATACATTGACCTGACAGTTCTTAAGACCATGATGGAATGACATTAGAGACAGTAAGGAAAATATGGGCACATCAAGAAGGTCCTAAAAGGCACCTATTCTATGTATTTTTGACCTTCTCTCATGGAAGGATCTACAAAGCTCCAGTAAGAGGGTGCTAGGCTAAGACCCCTCATCTCCTTCTTGAGACCCAGCCTCTGTTTTCTGTCCCTGGACAGGCAGAATCTCAGACAAGAAGGAAAACAATGTGCCTCCTCACAGCCCCAGGACCAGTCAAGAGTCCGGGGCACCATCTCCAGCATGTAGAGAAGCTGGAGCTTTGTGCCTCCATTTAAATGGTTTTGCTTTCACTTCTCCACAGAAGTAAGCTATGCTTTTCTCCGTAAGCCGCTTCCTATTTATTTCCTAATGAAAAGATTGCTCAATAATCCCCTGGTTCTGAGTGAGATGATGATGGTGATGATAATAATAATAGTAGGACTTCCCTGGTGGTACAGGGGTTAAGACTGCACACTTCCACTGCAGCGGATGTGGGTTTGTTCCCTGGTGGGGGGACTAAGATCCCACATGGGGAGTGGCACGGCCAAAAAAGAAAAGAAGGAAGAGATATGGGAACATATGTATATGTATAACTGATTCGCTTTGTTATAAAGCAGCAACTAACACACCATTGTAAAGCAATTATACTCCAATAAAGATGTTAAAAAAATAAAAAAGAAAAAAAAGAAAAGAAAAAGAAACTCATGGAAATAATAATAAATAACTTTTTATTATTAGTTACTATCAATAATATATCATTTTAATAAAGATAAGATAATAATAGTAATTCTTATGATTATAACAAACCAGTAATAAAACAATAGCATTTACTGAGTACTTTTTATGCGTCAGGCTTTGTGTCAAGTGCTTTCTATGCAATGTCATTTAAAACTCACACATTCTTAGGAATTTGCCAGAGTGACACAGCTCACGGCCAGGCAGCAGCCAAGCTTGGCTTTAAACCCAGATCAGAATAACCTTAAAGGCAGTATCTTCTCCACCAGACTCAGCTGGGGGATTCATTTCATCCAGAAGTCCCCTCACCAGTGCCAAATGCCACTCCCATGCCAGATAAAACTGAGCCCTCAGCGGCTGCTAGACTCACACACCCAGGAGTCTGTCTAATCCCAAAGACAGCATGGTGCGAGGGTCTGGACCCAGGTTCTAATTAAACAGAGCACAGCTTCCCTGGGAGAATGTTTGGACAGAGGAACACGGAGAAAGGAGAGAGGGACAACTGACAGCAAGCAGGCAGAATATTCTGGAGACAGGGTGTCTAAGTCAGGGTTCTTCAGAGAGACAGGACCAGTGGGACATTTATAAAAGGAGTTTTATTATGAGGAATTGGCTACTGTGATTATGGAGGTCGAGAAGTCCCATGATTTGCAGGCTGCAAGCTGGAGTTCCAGGAAAGTATAATTCAGTCGGAGCCCAAAGGCCTGGGAACCAGGGCAGCTGTTAGAGTAAACCCCCGTCCAAGGGCTGGAAACGATGGCATAAGATGTCCCAGCTCAACAGGGAGATGGGAAAAAAGGGGCAAATTCCTCCTTCTTCTGTCTTTTGTCCTATCAGGATGAGATGATGCCCATGCATATTGGGGAGGGCAATCTGCTTGAGTCCACTGATTCAGATGCTAATCTCATCCAGAAACATCCTCACAGACACACCCAGTAATAATGTTTAATCTGGGAACACTGTGGCCAGTCAAGTTGACACGTGAAATTAACCACCACACATGGGGACTTTGGGCAAACTTTGCAGTCACAGATGCCCCTTAGGGATCCCTCTGGCTCCCCCTGCAATGGAAGGAGGAGTCATTATGTTCCCCCTGTCTATACAAGGGCTTCAGGCACCTCCTTCTTCGGCTTTCCTAGAGCTCCCAGTTGCTCTGCCCTCAGGAAACTCCCTTGGCTGGAATGCTGGGTCTGGGCTGTATGAAGGCCACGACGTTCATGAGCCTCATCTACCACCAGATCTTCCCAAACCATGAGCACCTTCTCTGCAGCTCTGACTCTGGTTTCTCAGGCAGTGGCTCTCAAAATGAAGTTTTGTGTTTAGCCCATCACCGGGCCAGTCACTCTGAAATAAAGCAGACCCAGCTAGTTTTACATCTCATTTACATGACAAGCTACACTTTTGCTTGGGTGGACCCCGACACAAAATTTTTATATTATATTCCTTTTGTTCTTTGCAGCACCACTCAGTCTAAACAGCAAAAACAAATGGATTATTGTCTGCTCAGAAGGCAATCTCCCTGGGGTCCCTTGGGTCCGTGTCACCAATCCCATCTCTTTTTTGTTTCCTTTCTAGGTATTGTTGAATGTAACAAACATATAAGAAGTGACTTAAAACAAAAACCTACAGCTTAATTATCACAAAGCAAAAATCCACAAAACCATCACCCAAATAAAAATGGAACAGTGTCCCAGAAGCCACCTCGGTTCTCCTCCAGATCACCTCCCTCCTGTCCCCCCAGAGATGACCACTGGCCAGATTTTTGTGGTAATCACTCACTTGCATTTAAAAATTTTTATCACCCGTTCAGGCAGCTCTTAATACTATATAGTTTTTAGAGTCAAAAAATGAAGTTGTACTGTATACATTTTGTATCAGGCTTGTTTTGATCAACATTATGTTTTGGAGATGTGTACATATTGTGGTTGGAGTACATTTATTTTCATTGCTGTATCAATTTCCCTTGTATGAAAATACCACCAGTAGTTGTTTCTAGTTTGGGGCTACTGCAGACAAAACTGTTATAACAATTATTGACCACATCTCTTGATGTCCTTGTGGAATTGCTGGGTCATAGAGTATATGTACGCTTAGTTTTAGTAGATAGGCCAAACTGTTCTACCTAAGGATTATAACAATTTTCACTCCCACCAGTACTGTATGAGGATTCCCTTGCTCTACTTCTTTGCCTATACTTATCGTGGTTACTTCTTTTAATTTTAGACATTCTGGGTACTGTTCTGTATGACTATACTCCGATTTGCTCATTTTTCCATTTCACTAATTACTAATGAAGTTGACTCCCTCTTCATATATTTGCTGGGCAATTGAATATTCTTTTTGTGATGTTCTTATCGGTGATTCTTTCCCATTTTTTCAAGTTGTCCATCTTCTCCTTACTGATTTGTAAGACGTCTTCTTATACTGTGGATATGAGGCCTTTGCCAGTTGTGTGTGTTGTGAAATCTTTTCCGCCATGTGCTTGCTTTTTCACTTTCTTACTTATATCTTTTGATGAACAAAAGTTCGTATTTTAATGTCCAATTCATTGGTCTTTTCCTTTATTCTTAGTGCCTTTTTCGTGTCTTGTTCTAGTAAGATGTCTTTTCCTACCACAAGGTTATGAAAATATTCTATATTTTCTTCAAGAGCCTTGTAGTTTCTTGTTTCAGATGTAAGATTTATGTCTTTTATATCATCTTAATAATGATTTATTGATGTACAATGTGAAGTAGGGGTCAAGTTTAAATGTTTTCCCAAATCCAATTGATATGGGAAATTATTTCTTGAAAAAACATCTTTTTCTCCTCTGCCATGGCACCTTTGTCAAAGGTGAAGTACCTAATTGTGAGTCTGGTTTTGGACTAGAGATCTCTTCTATTCCATTGGTCTATTTCTTTGTTCCTGTACCAATTCCTCACTGTTATTAACTAGTGTGGTTTTATGAGTCTTGCTTTATGGCAGAGCAATTCTTCCCACCTTGTTTTTTTTTTTTTTTTCTACAACTGTCTTAATCTTTCCTATTTCCTATAAATTTTAAAATCAGCTTGTCAAGATCCACAAAAAAAACCTTGTAATTTTGATTGGGATTCCCCTGATTCTTCACATAAATTTGGAAAAAACTGATATCTTTATAATGTGGAGTCTTCTACTTCATGACTCCCTCATTTATTTGTTTATTTATTTATTTAAGGTCTCCTTTTATTTCATCCTATAATATTTCAGAGGTTTCTGCATAAATGTCTTACACAACTTTTGTTAGATTTATTCCTAGATAGATAATTCTTTTAAAGATATTGTAAATGGGAATCTTTAAATTTCTTAAAAATTTTCTGACTTCCTCCTTTTGCTACATAGAAATCAATTGATTTTTGTGTATTGACCTTGTATCTATAAACTTGCTAAGAAATTTGTAGGTTCTTTAATGATTTTCTAGATACACAGAAAAGTCTTATTTCTTCCTTTCTAATTTCTACGCTTTTTTTCCTAGCCTCACTGCTCTAGCTAGGACCTTCAGTCCATATTGGCAAGGAATGCTGTTAGCTGGCTAATTTTGGTGTTCAAATATTTAATTCTCTATTTCAAAGGGAAAGCTTTCAACATTTCATCAAGTGTGATGTTTGTTATAGGTTTGTCATAGATTTACTTTATCAGGTCAATGAGTTCTCTTCTAGTCCCACTTTGCTAAGTGATTCTTGTTTATTTTGATGAAGAACGGATGTTGAATTTTATTGCTTTTTCTTTATCTATTAAAATGATCCTACAGATATTCTCTTTGCTCTGTCATTGTGAACTAGGTTGATTGAAGTTTCAATGTTAAACTAATCTTGCTTTCCCAGAATAAATTCAGTTTGATTTGATGCATTATTCGTTTATACATTGCTGATTCCATTTGCTAATCTTTTGTTTAGGATTTTTGCTTCTCTGTTCTGAGTGCAATTGTCCTATAGTTTTTCTTTTCATCATGTTCTTGTCAAGTTTTGTATTAAGATTATGTTGGCATCATAAAATAAGTTGGGAACCATTGCCTTTTCTTTATTCTCTGGAAGAATTAAATAGGATTGGCTTTTTTTTTTTTTCATTCTTAAACATTTAGCAGAATTCACTAGTGAAGCTACTTGGTTCTAGGAACATTTTCTTTGGAGGAGATTTTCAGTTGGTTATTTAATTTCTTAAATAATTATGTAATTATATTTTCAACTTTTTTCTGTCAATTTTGATAAGTTGAGTTTCTCCTAGGACTTTGTCCATTTAATCAAATTTTCAAACTTTGGCATAAAGCTACTAAGAATATCCTCTTACCGTCTCTTTAATGTTTGTATAAAATGTAAGGATGTCTTCCTCATTCCTGACATTTGGACCTGCTCTTTCTTTTTTTCTTAATCAGCTTTGTCAAGGATTTATCAAATTTATAACTCTTTTCCAAGAACCAGCTTTTGGCTCTGATTTTCCCTCTCCATTTTAGTTTGTTTTTATTTATTTCTGCCCTTATCTTTTGTTGTCATTTTCTTCCTCTTACTTTCTTAGGTTTTAATTTGCTGAGGTTTGCTTCTAACCTGTTGGAATGATTAATTACATCACTGATTTTAAAAAATTCTTTCTTACTTCTAACAAATGCATTTAAAGCATAAATTTCCCTTTAAGCATTGCTTTCACTGCATTCTCTTTTAGTATGTCATATTTTTATCTTGCAGTTAATATTTTCTAATTTGGTGTGATTAATTTTTGAACTATGAATTATTTGAAAGTATATTTTAAAGGTACATACTGAAAGTTTTGTTATCTTTTAACAATTGATTTCTAGCTTAATTCCTCTGTTGTCAAAGTATGTATTCACAATTTCAATTTTTGAAGTTTATTGAGGCTTGTTTTGTGGCCCAACATATGATCAGTTTTGCAAATGTTTCACAAACACTGGACAACTATTTGTATTCTATTTGTCCATTAGGTTAAATCTACACTTTATGTTGTTAAAATGTCTCATATTCTTACTGATTTTGGGGGCTGTTTTTCGAACAATTAAAGAAGTGAGTTAAAATCTTCGACTATGTGATTTATCTAGTTTTCCTCTTAATTGTTGCTTTAAATATTTTGAGGCCATTTATATATTTATAAATATATAAATATTTATATATTTATAAATATACAAATTCTATATATTTAGAATTTCTGTTTTCTACCTGGTGAAACCCTGGTCATTATGAAGTGGTTTCTTTTTCCCTAGCAATTTCGTTAGTCTTAAAGTTCACATTGACTAATAATAATAATACAGCTCCACTAGCTTCTCTTTGGTTAAAATTTGCATAGGTTATTTTTTCTCATCCTTTACTTTCAACCTTTCTGTAACTTATGTTTTAAATGTGTCTTTTATGAACAGCAAATCATTGGAATTTTAAAAATCCTGTCTGACAAATCTTTGTCTCTTAATTGGAGCATCTGGCATATTTACATGTAATATAGTGGTTGCTGGATTTGGGTTTAAATCTACTATCTCACCATATGCTTTCTATTTCCCTGCCTGATCTTCCTTTTGAGTTTCTTATTTTCTTGCCTGCTTTTGAGTAGGTTTTTGAAGGTATAATTAACAAAAAAACACTGTAATCTAAACTTTACAATTCCATGAAATTTTACAACAGTTTACACCCATGTGATCTCCACCTAATCAATACAGAGAACATTTCTATCACCCCAGACAGTTCCCTCATGTCTCTTACCAGCAGTCTCCTCACTCCCACCCCATATTACCTGCAACTTAAAAAAAAAAGTTTTATCAACATAATTTTGCTTGTTCTTGAACTTCACTTGAATAGTACTCTTGTGTCTAGTTACTTTCACTTGACATAATGTTTTTGAGATTTATTCATGTTTAATGTGTATTGGTAGTTTGTTTTTATTGCTGAACAATATCCCATTGTATGACTATAACACAATTTTTTTTATCCATTCTCATATTGATGGGCATTTGGGTTGTTCCCAGTTTGGAGTTATTATGAGTAAAACTGCTATTAACTTTCTTCTACAAGTGTTTTTGTTAGCACATATTTTTGTATCTATTGGATAAATGCTTGAAAGTGGAATTTCTAGGTCATAGGACAGGTGTATATCTAACTTTGAATCATTTTATACCTATTTTATATTCTCACTAGCAATGCATGTGGCTTCACATCCTTGTCAATATTTTACATTGTCAATCTTTTTAATTTTAGCCATCCTAGTAGGTGTGCAATGGTATCTCATTGGGGCTTTAATTTGCATATCCCTGGCTACTAATGATGTTGAACACTTTCTCTCATATGATTACTGGAGATATATATTTGTGTGTGTGTGTGTGTGTATATATGTACATGTTTTCTTTCAATCAGTGGCTTGCTTTTACATTTTCTTAATGGAGAAAGTAAAGTTTATCAAATTTTTCCTTTATGGTATTACTTTTAAGTCTTGTCTAAGAAATCTACCTATAACAAGATCACAAAAATGTTGCCCTGTGTTTTCCTTTAGAAGCTTTATAGTTTTACCTTTTATATTTAAGTCTATGGTCCATCTCAAATTAAATTTATTTAATATATAATATATTTATAATACTGAAATATTTATATTTATATATAAATATAAAATATAAATATATTTCTATAAGAATAATCAGTAGTTCCAGTATCATTTGTTGAAAAGACCGTGCTTGTCTTGAACGTTTGTTAAAGATCAATTAAATGTAAATACATGCGTCTATTTCTGGACTCTGTATTCTGTTCTGTTGATTTCTTTGTATATTCCAACACCGATACCAGACTGTCTTGCTTACTGTAACTTTGTCATGAGAACAGTGTACTGTGTAGATTATTGTAGCTTAAATCTTGGAAACAGGTAAGTCTTCTCCTATTAAGAGGTAAAGTATATTCCTTCATCTATTGCATCCTTGTGAACCTGTGACTGCTTTGGCTAATATCATACAACAGAAGTGTTTCTATGTGATGTCTAAGTCAGAAGGGTTTCAGCTTCTTCTTTGGTCTCTTGGAATGCTCATTCTGGAATAAACTAGGCAATGTGTAAGCAATCTGACTATCCTGGATACCACCATGCTGTGAGGAAGCCCAAGCTAGCCATGCAAAGAGGTTATGTACAGAAAGAGGTGCTTGACAAGCCACAGCTATTCCAGCTGTACCGACCCAGACCCCACACAGGAGATTGAAGTATCTTTCGGCAACTTTAACTCTAGTCATATCTGACCAAAATTTCAAGAAAAATCCTGTGCAAGAACAGCCCAGCTGAGCCCATGTAACCCCCAGAGCTGTGAAAGATACTATATTGTTATCTGGAAGCAAGTAGGTTTTGGTATAGTTTGTAATATAGAAATAGGTAACTAGAACAGTAGAGATTTAGAAAAGAGTATAGGATTTCAGGATCGGAAAGACCTGTACTCAAATTTTGCTTGTGACTTTGTCCAAACACCAATCAAGTTACCAGGCTGAAGGCTAAGGACTTTATATACGATATTTTATTGTTCAAAAAATTTTAAAGCACCTACTGAAGACAGGGAGTATGCTTAGAAGATACAAATGTGAATACAAAGCAGCTCCTCCTCCAAGGAATTTACAGAGCAGTGGGGGAAGATAGACATGTTCAATACAAAGATAGCTGATGAAATCACTTTCTGTCAGTAGCAACTGCTATATAGCAAATTCTAAGAAAAATAACTTTGCTAATCTGGATTCACACTAAACTGATATGTACAAAACATCAGATAATGAGTATGTCACAGCCCACTTGGCTTCCCTTTCGTACTGGCTTCGAGGAAGGTCAGAATTGAAGGTGAGATTGCTTCCAATGTCTCCTCTCTCTTTTTGCAACATGATTTCCAACGCTCTCCCTCTAATTTAACAGTGTCTCGTTGTGATGTCTTAAATTCTTTTGAAGAGTAAGTTGGGATGAAATTATGAATTAAAGGTATATCAGAAAGCTAATTGATCAATTCCAATTGAAAGCATAGCTCAGGATTAATCTGAGTTGTTGCGTTTCTTGTTTGTGTAGTCGAGGCAGTCCCTGCTGAGAATATGTCTTTCCTACGACCACTACGATTACAACAGCTATGGATACTACTACTACTAATGACAGCCAGAGCTAGTGTTCACAGAGCATAGTGTACCAGGCACAATGCTAAGCACTTAAATGAATCATTCCATTTCATTTTTACAATAATCCTGTGATGTAGGTGTTATTATTGTCCCAGTTTTAGAGATGAGGAAACTTGGAGAAGTTGTGTCACTTGCCCAGGTAACGCTGATAGCCATGTCAGGGGCAGCTCCCTTCCAGAGCCCATGAGCTTCTGCATTAGGCTTTTGGTGCATATGGGTCCATGGTAAAGGTGGATGAATGGACTTTAATGATGACCCAATCTGGCCTAACCTTCTCCTTTATTCAGAGGATTTCCCTGGTAAGGCCCAGGGATTCTTAGAGTCCTGCAGGGTTTGGGCTAACCGAGGTGTCCCCACCAAGGTCACCGCTGCCCATACATGGAATTCCACCTTCACAAATATTTGTCTTCCTGGATCCTGAATCCTAAATCTGTTCACAAAATATTGATTGTATTTGCGTTCATAGTGACCAGAGGAAACCAGAGAATGGACAAAAGAGAGAAGTTAAATTCTGGTAATTCTTTCAAAATATTTGATAAGTTAGCAGTGATGTTGAAAGCACAAATCCCCAGCATCATTAAAACCCTCTTCCTTAAAATCTCAAAGGGATATATCTCTAATAGAGAAAATAAAGGCAGTGTAGTGGGAAAGAGAAGGAGATACATATATTCTGATACATACATCAATCAGAAGCAGGAAGGGAACTGACATATATGAAGTACCAGTATGTGCCAGACTTGTTACATGCATTGGCTCCTGTGATCCTCCTTCATCCACCCATGTGGAGCAGGTGTTATGGGAAGTGAATCAGACCAGAGACTATGGAATCCAAAGGCTTCCACTGCTCAATGAGGAACCTTGGCAGGTGTGTATCCTCTGTGGGCCTAGGTTTCCTCATTTATAAAATAACAAAAGAACCTAACACATAGTGTTGCTGTGAGGATTAAACAAGATGTACAGCACTGTGTAGGGATACAATGACTGGTAAGTACTATGATTATTCTATCCATTGCTGAAACTCAGGGGGGAGAACGAAGTGCACCCTGTACTTGGTTTGGCAGATGGGGGAGGAGTGTCAGGGAAGAGGAGGGAGGGGTAGCAGGAGGGGTGAGATTTGGGGGCCCGAGGGAGCAAGTGCCTGGGCCCTGGGAGGCTGGCGACTCAAAAGTGATGAGTGGGCTGTCATACTCCAAATTGAAAGTGATTTTGGTAACATTTAATAGCGGTTTTCTCTTTTTAAAAAGTCTATGCTTGTCAAATAAATTATATGTGTGTCAATCCTATAACAGCTTCATCTAAAATTTGTGCTGATTTTGTCTCTGAAATTAGTTGAAATATTATTAGTTTGATATTGTGCACAAATTCCAATTTTAGAACTTCTACAAATTTGTTACCAAGCTTTTTTGTTTTTTTCTGTTCTGAACTGTCACCCAGAAGCAACTGAGCTAATTTGATATTTAATTATATCTGGCTACTTGAGTGTTTAATGGTGAAGGGGAACTGGTGTGGGGTGTCTGATTTGTCATCTAGTTTCCAGGTCCTGGGAGCACTGCTGGTCCTTGGATCTTTGGCTAAATGCCCCAAGGGGAAGTAGAGATAGAAGCACCCTCCCCAATGCCAGCAAGAAGGAGTGGAAAGTGAGGCCGCCCAGGTGTGCATGCAGACACGGGTTCCATCCTGTTTGACCTTCCCTGGCTGGATCACTTCCCTTCTCCGAGCTTCAGCTTATTTCCCTTTCTGTGAAACAAGATGGTTAGAATTTTTGATTTAACATGTTATCCAAACTCTACAACTGGGATTCGGGTGTTCATTTGCAGGAGAGCCTGGCCCAGCCGGGCAAGCTGTCTGCTCTATCAGGCAGATTCACAAACACTTTTCGAAGGAGGAAATGTGCAGCTTGAATGGTGGCAGAGAAATGTCTTGGAGGATAAGCGGGGTTTGGCACTACAGTCAGGTGGCACAGGCTGGGAGTAAGGGGGCGCTGGGTCTGGGAAGGGACTCAGCCGAAAGTGGGGGTGGACTGAAGGGAAAGAGGAGAGAGAAGCAGAGAAGGTACCATGCTTACAGCAAAATGCCCTGGGGTCCTGGGAAGGCATCTTGGATTGACCTACAGCAAGAGAAAGCATCCCTTGGATCCTGAGGGATGTTGAGGAGAAGAGGGTGATGTGGCCTTAAATCAAAGGGTAGAGAGAGGCTGGTGAAGGTGGTGGGTGGTCGTGGGTAGGCAGGCCCTCTAGGTGCTCAGCATGGCCTTCAGCCCATGATTTCTTCTCTCCAGGCCTCCATTTCCACCTCTACCTGATGAAGGAGATGATACTCTAATACTCCTGTTCCAACCTGGGGGTGCCTGGGGCATTGAGATGAGTAAACAAGGTAATGCAGTGAGTGAAGGGCACAGGCCTTGGCTTTGGTGAACTCTTAACAAATAGTCCCTATTTTAATTTTTTGGTCAGAAAGCTATAATAATAGAGGAGAGAGATAATTGGGACCAAGTCTGGAGTCTTAAGGAGGGGTCTAGGGGACCCTAGGAGTGCAGGTACTAGATTTAGGGAGAGGAGAAGTTTTCTAAGGATCAGAAGCAAAGCCTGTGATAGGTACTTAGGACCCATGAGACCCCAGGGAGTCTCTGGGAGAGCCCGGAGGCCAGGGAGGCAACAGCAATAATAACCAGGACTGAATTTCCTGCCAGCCAGTGTTTGGGGCAGGAGTCCAGTAAAGTCAGATTTAAAGAGAATAAAACAGTGTGAATATCTTGCATACCTGAATTCGTGGAGTAAGATTCATGCCCTTGTATCACTTATCCCAACATATGGTGTTATTATGTGTAAAGAAGGAAAAAATAAACACAGAAATGATGAGCTTTAGGGAGGAGGACTAAAATTTCAATTTGAGTTTCATACAAGAAGAAATGAAAAAAGCAAATCCCTTACAAATAACCATGTGGCTCACTTAACTCTTTCCTATGTGATCCTTGGGGCCTCAGGTTCAGGAAGGCAGGGTCTTGGAGGAACAGACTTTTCTCTCACTAGAACAAGAGGCTGAGCTCCAAACTGTCCCCTGCTCACAAGATGGAACTAATGTGTCCCCAGTCTCCAGGCTCACTTGGGGCAATCTCTCCCACCCACCTGTGCCATGCAATCTTACCTTTTTTTGTATTTTGAGGTTTTATATACTTTTCATTAGGGGGGAAAGTTTTCTTTTTTCTTTTCTTTAGAAAAAGATTTGAAATTCAGTCTGGCAACATGGACATATGATAAAACTCAGCAAAAGGGCATTCTCTTCAGATATTTCAAGGCAGTTGGCAAGCTGATACTACCAGGAAAATAGTCGTGAGATGAGGCCCGGACCATCCCTGGCTACTGTGCTCAGCTGGAGAACACCACTGAGGACCCTGAATGATGCTGTGAGGTTGGGAGGGAGCCTGGGAGTCACTGGCTCTTCTCCAAAGCAGGTCCGGGTCTCCTGCCAGACAGAAAGAAGGAAAGAACACCAGAGTGCTGGACACACCTTCCCACAGCTGAGCCTTTGCTACGACCCTGACCCTGAGGAATTCCCAAGGCTCTCGCCTATTACACAGACATCAAGTGCCTTGAGCTAATTTTTCCATGTTCCTCTTTCACATCCTTCCTTGCACTTGACCCTCCAGAAGGACCAAACTGTTGGTAGTTTCCCATCCACACTGTGCCATTTTAAAATTAATTAATTAATTGAATTACTTTTTGCTCTCTGGTCTCAATACCTGGAATTCCCTTTTCTTCTCTCTGTTCTAGGGTTTTATTCTAGCACTTAACGTTGCCTCTTCCAAATAAAACACCAAAAACTCTTTTTATATTCCAGCTCAGACATTACCTCTTCCAAGAAGCTTTCTGTTTTCATTCATACAAAGTTAATTTTTCACTTTCTGGATTCCACTCCTTTGCCTTGAACTAAATTCTGTTTTGAACTTCTTACCCAGCTATCAACTGAAATCTCTTTACACCTTAAAATCAAAGTGAAATTACTTTATCCTCATATTCCATGACCTTAGGAAGCTAAAGCCATTCCCAAGGTGTTGGCCCATTCTTGGAGGAGTGAGGAGAAGTGAGTTGTGATATTTCAATTACTTTAGCTTCAGGTTTTGAAAATCTCCTTAATTTATGTTACTTATGTTTATTCTAACCTTATGCATGAAATTTCCAGTTTACAGAGCTAAAACTAAATTGTCTACTATATATTGAGCCCTGCACCAGTTACTCTGGGTACAAAGGTTGAATGGAACATAGTTCTTGCCTTCCAGAGGCTCACAAAATAGTGTAGGAGGCAGACAGCTAAGCTGATAATCAAAGCAGCATGAGTCATGCTATAACAAAGACGTGGGGACCACTGCAAGGACTGTGGAAGTGATGCTCAAATCTATACGGGTAGTCAGAAGAGGCTCCCTAGAAGAGTTAATTTTTTAAAAAATCAACTTTACTGAGGTATAATTTGCATGCAACAAAATGCAAATCCATTTTAAGTATAGGTATTGATAAGTTTTGATAAATTTATATGTCTGTGTAACAATTACCACAATCAAGAAATAAATCATTCCCATCTCCCCTCCCTCCCCCTTCCCACCCTCCCCTTTCCCCCTCCCTCCCTCCCTCCCTTCCTGCCATCCTCCCTGCCCCTTTCTGGGTAGATTTGGTGAGGTTCACAGAACCTTGGCCACCCCGACCACAGGCCAAATGACTTCTCTACTCTCAACACTTTTTAAAAAAATTTTATACAATTTTTAAAGGTTACTTTCCATTTACAGTTATTACAAAATATTGGCTATATTCCCTGTGTTGTACAATACATCCTTGAGCCTATCTTACACCTAATAGTTTGTACCTCTCACTCCCAACCCCTATATCGCCCCTCCCCTTCCACTGGTAACCACTAGTTTGTTCTCTATATCTGTAAGTCTGCTTCTTTTATGTTATATTCACTAGTGTGTTGTATTTTTTAGATTCCACATATAGGTGATATCATACAGTATTTATCTTTTTCTGTTTGACTTATTTCACTTAATATAATGCCCTACAAGTCCATCCATGTTGCTGAAAATGGCAAAATTTCATTCTTTTTTATGGCTGCATAGTGTTCCATTATGTGTGTGTGTGTGTGTATGTGTATACATATATATATATATATGTATACACATACACACACACACACACACACACACACACACACACATACCACAGCTTCTTTATCCATTCATCTGTTGATGGACACTTAGGTTGCTTTCATATCTTGGCAATTGTAAATAATGCCGCTATGAACATTGGGGTGTGTGTATATTTTCAAATTAGTGTTTTTGTTTTTGGATATATACCCAGGAGTGGAATTGCTGGGTCATATGGTAACTCTATTTTTAGTTTTTTGAAAACCTCCATACTGTTTTCCACAGCGGCTACACCAATTTACATCCCTGCCTACTCTCAACACTTCTAATACCAAACATGTGGGTTTTCCACACCAAGTAGTTCTCTGATTCTCTGTGGACATCACCTGGGCATTCCACAGTTCAGTTCGATTCTGACACAAAGTGCCTGGAGTTAGCACAGACCCCACAGGTTAAGGGCTCAGTCCTAAAAGATTGCCTCTCCACTTCAGACAACAATGACAAGTAGAGTCCCCAGGTTACCTGAAACTACTTTCTGAATTGACTACAAATTGGTGGTTCCCACCACCCCCTCCTTAGGTTCAATAATTTGCTACAATAGTCCACAGAACTCAAAGAAACACTTTGCTTATGTTTACTGTTTATTATAAAGGATACAAATGAACAGCCAGTTGAAGAGGTGCATAAGTCAAGGTCCAGAAGGGTCCCAAGCACAGGAGCATCTGTCTCCATGGAATTTGGGGGAGCTTTACCAACCCTGCACATGGATGCATTCACCAACCTGGAAGCTCTCTGAACTCCATTGTTTGGGGATTTTATGGTGGTTCCAATATGTAAGCACAATTGATTAAATAACTGGTCATTGGTGAATGAACTCAATCTCCAGCCTCTCTCACCTCCTTGGAGGCTGGAGGTGAGGGGTGGGGCTGAAAGTTCCAACCCTAAAATTACACGGTTGGTTCCCCTGGCAACAAGTCCCCATACTGAAACTATCTAGAGATCCCGGCCACCGGTCTTCTTACTAATACACAAAAAGACACTTATTACTCCAGAGATTTCAAGGGTCTTGGAATCTCTTGTTTAAGGAAACAGAAACTAAGACTAAACATTAAAACAAAAGATACTCCTATAACTAAAGAAATTACAAGGGTTTTAGGAGCTATGTGTCCAGAACAAGAGACAGAGACCAAACATATCTTTCTTAGTATATCACAGCTGGGTGTCCATCACCCATAGTGCTCAAGTCTAGAGGTGGGGGCATGAGACCCAAGCAGCATCAATTGATACCCTTCTTTGGAATTTATATACAGAGAGGAGCTCTCTCTTTCTTCCAGGGTTCCCAAGCCAGCATGATGAAAGCCTAGAGCTGTCTGGTCTGTGGGCATACAGACCAAGGGAGAAGGCCATCTACAGTAGAAGAGGAGGAAGCAATGTGTAAAGCAAAGCTGAGCCTCAAGAAGGAAGAAGTATGATGACATAATTTGAGTCTCTGGGTCCAACCATGTTCTGAGACCCACTCCACTCCCTTCTTCCCAGTTATGTGAATCAACCAAGTGCCCTTCTTCCTTCATCAATCTTAAGCTGACAAATCTCATTAAATTTATGGCAAGCAGGTGACATTTAATAGCCCTGTCCTTAGATTCTGGAAATGATTCTCATTTGATGCCTATAGTCCTGTATAGGTGAACACATATCTATTTTTGAAAAATCAATACACATTTGTATGCCAAGGCCAAATTTTGAACTTTTCTTTCAACATCAGATATGCATTTTGGCTATGATAAGCAATGAAACTAAGATGTAATTGCTCATGTTTGCTTTCCATTATAGCCAAAGTTGTTTGATGGACAACATCTGAACAAAGCAATCTTTCTAGGCATGCTTTCTCACCACCCTTAGATTTCACTTCTGAACTCCCTGTGGGATATGATGGTTGCTCTCATATTTCCACCAGCCTGAGGGAATCTGCCAATCACACTTAACTGGGCATAGGAGTGAGGTGGGGAGAATCTCTCTATGCATGCCAATCCAGCTGCTCTTCAACAGTGGGTTCATCCATCCATTCAATTCACTCATCCATTATTCAGTTGTCTTTTAGTACAGACCCAGAAACAGTACTCGGTGTTGGGGATACAAGTCAGACACATACTGGTCCTCACTAAGCTTATAGCCCAGTGAAGGAGACAGACAGTGTGACACGCACTGGCCTGGAGGAAGTGCTGGGTGCTAAGGAAAGCATAAAGGAAGCATGTAACTCAGCTTTCCAAAGGAAGTAGGTCAGACGAGCTAAAACATGAAAGATGAGTGGGAGTTGGCCAGACAAAGGTGATGGAGTGGGGGAGATGGAGGCCATAGAGGAGGGAACAGACAATCGTTAACAGATAAGAGTTCTTGGCAGAATGAACAGCAGGTGTGAAAGCTTGGGACTAAGAAATCTCTTGACATGGAGGCAACCTAAATGTCCATCGACAGATGAGTGGATAAAGATGTATTCTATATATACAATGGAATACTACTCAGCCGTAAAGAAGAATGAAATAATGCCATTTGCAGCAACGTGGGTAGACTTAGAGATTATCATACTATGTGAAGTAAGTCAGGCAAAGACAAATATCATATGGTATCACTTATATGTGGAATCTAAAATGTGATACAGAGTAACTTATTTACAAAACAGAAACAGACTCACAGTCATAGAAAACAAACTTATGGTTACCAAAGTGAAAAGAGAGCGAGGGATAAATTAGAAGTTTGGGATTAGCAGTAACAAACCACTATATATAAAATAGATAAACAACAAGGTCCCACTGTATAGCACAGGGAATTATATTCAATATCTTGTAATAACCTATAATGAAAAAGAATATATCTGTAAAACTGAATCACTTTGCTGTACTTAGAAACTAACACAACATTACAAATCAACTATACTTCAATATATTAAAAAAATAAAGAAAGAGAGAATCTCATTGTGGCTTAAGTTTTCAGCATGAGGGAACAGAAATGAGGCTGCAGGGGCTCTTTCTTCTCTGTTCAAACGAGCAGCCATGTAGCCTTTCATGGCACCAAGCTTGGGGAGTCCCCACTTTCTCCAGTCTAATTTCCACTGGGGGGATGCAGGGAGCCCCTCCTTTCTAGCAGAGCACCACATTTTGAATAAAGCGGTAAGTGAATTTAGTTCAACTCTATCTCGTCTGTAGCCTCACTTCTCTCTTCCTGGTGAAAAGTTTGCTGATTCACCTATTCGAAATGGATGCTGAGGACAGGAAGGTAGAAGGATGTTGCCAGGGAAGCTGGAGCACGTTGGGGAAAGTCTATGGCTAGTTTCTGGTAGAAAAAGTAGATCTCCCACTTTGGCAGTTAAGAAGAAAACTAGATGAAAGGGTCAAAAATGTCGAGCTGATGTGCCAAACTGTCAAGGTCTTGTGCTTATTTGAAAACACAGGCTTTGGAATTAGACATCCTTGAGTTCAGATTCAGGCTTTCCCTCTAGCTGGCTGTGTGACTATGGTGACTTTCTTACTCTCTTCGAGTTTTCAGTTCATGGCTAAATGGGAATATGTGGGAATTAGAGCATCATATGTGGTACCTAACACACAGTAGGTGTCCAATAAATGACAGATCTTGTTTTGCATAATATAGATACCTTTGGGTTGTTGTAGAATTAAATGCTTTCACGCATGTAAAGTGCTTTGTCTATAGGAAGCACACATGTTAACTATTACAACTGTTGTTATTGTTATTTTCAGAGAGAGCTGTATATGGAGAATTCCTGAAGTCTCTCGTCTTACTATAAAAAGACAGAGATGGGAAAAAGACTTTGGCATGTAAACCACGGCCGGGATGACAAATAGGATCATCTCTGTACCAGTGGACCAAGTTGGTAGTGGCTGCCTGGAATGTGAATCAAGTAGATATCTGAGGCCATGTCTGGCTCAGCAGGAAAGGGAACTGTGATCAGTTAGTGATGTCTATTCTTGGTGGCAGAGGAGGTCATACCCTCTGCTATGTATTTGTATTCTGTAGACTAAAACATCATTTTAGACAGTTGATTTGGGAGCCTTTGACAAAGGTCCAGGTCTGACTTTGTCCATGCTTGCCAATCCCCACTTTCTCCATGTTTTACTCCCAGCACGTAATTGAGACATGGCCAAAACCCAGCTCCAGCTGCCTTTTCCTCAGGAAACTTTGGCTGGCATAAATTGCGACCTGTAAATCCACCATGTGGATGACACAGGCAGTGTGCCCAGCCCAGGCTCTGCAAGCGACAGAAGAGGAGGGAGTTGCTTAGTGACATGACACAAAGGGTGTCTTTGATTCATCACCCAGCTCCAGCTCCAAGCCCATGCCCAGCAGTGAGTAACGGCTGCAAATGGGCAATATAACCCCCCTAAAAATGTCACTTTGCTGTAAAATGTAAATGTTTAACATTTAAACATGAACACGGAGTACTAAAATGCCTAGTGCTGGGTGGCCTTTTTTTTTCATTCTTTTAGAAAATCTTTGGCCTTCCATGGTGAGAGATATCAATGCGAGATTTACACCCTTGCGCTTGTTAAACTGGTGCCATCTCTTGCTCCAGACGTCAGCAAAGGAGGAGATTTGCAGGGGACTTTCTACCTTGCCTGTTAATGCAGAGTATTACATGTATAGTGCAATTCCATCCCCAGGCACTGTTCTGTGGTGTTATGAACTCTGAACATAGGAGATTCCATTTTATTTCCAATTATCCTTGTCTTCAAAATATAAGATTGTGTCACTGAAGGTCAAGAAAGACCAAAAACAGCAATAAAGAATACTCATTGGGAACTATCTCCTTTAGACCTATGCATCACCTAATTCTGTCCCATGGGTCTGGGACTAGGAGGCTCCAGGTAAATCAAAGGTGCGGGTGATTGTTCTTGGGACTGACTCCTTTTCTCCTAAGACAATTTGAATGAGAGTCATCCCAGTAGCAACTCTGGGTCTCTTGCTGATTAGTCTTTGGACACAGGTGGACCTTGAATAAAAAGTAAGAGATATCTGGTGAGCTCAGAGACTCGTGTGGAAGGTAGTTGTGTCACAGGGATCACTGGGCATGGGGATATGCGGATACTAGTGTCAGTTTCACCCTAGTTTTATCCAACTTCCATTTCCTCTAGAGATTGTTATTTGCTGAATTTTTCTTTGGGGTTGTGATCACAGTAGGCACTGAATATATGTTTGTTTAATTACTTAAGTAAGTGATGAGTCACGGGCAAACCCAAGAGATAAGGCCTAGTGTTCTGGCAAATGCATGTTCCAACACTGGCTCAGTCTCTTAACCTCCCTATACATGATTTTATGTTATTCTTGTCATATTCTTTGGAAGTAATGAGGGTAAATGAGGTTATCGTTAATTTACCAATTAGAAATGGAGGACCAGACAGTTTACAGAGTTTTTCTGATATCACATTGAGCCAGTGATAGAGCCAAGATGAAAATTCTGCTTTTTGGTCGTCATTCTAACTTTTTTACACTTCACCAACCTGAATGTGTACACCTCGTGCCATGAACCCTGATGAGACACATGCGATCATCAGGGCCAGTACTAGGGTGAGAGAGTGGGAGGCCTAGGGCATTTGCAAGACCCTGAGATTGGGTGCTTCTTTAAATTTAGTACCTGGCTTGCTTCACTCTCATCCAAGCCCTGGTGATCACACATGTAGAAGCATGAATGAAGGGGTGTGTGCAAGAGGAAAATTCTGCAGGTGAGCTCAAATGAGTTCGTTTTCTCTAGGTCTAGTACCTAGATGTCAGGACACTCTTGGAACAGAAAATTGGGAAGGACTCTCCACTTTTCTGAACAGAGTTACTGATGACACTTGCCAGTAGCCCTTGATCAAATCTGCCCCCTCAGAAGATGGATAGGACAGACGACTGGGGCTTCATATGGGACCGATCAGTGAGGTTTGCCACCACCAAGTGTCCTTGTATTAGGACACTTTAATCACAGCGTTAGAAACCCAGCTGAAACCATTTTAGGCACAAATGGCAAGTTATTGGATGAATACTGAAATGTCTTAACACAACTAAAAAAGAAAGGGGTCTCAGGAAGCATCAGAATTAGGGACTTAAATGACCTTAGGGGTTTTTCCACTCTAGTCTCCACTTCTTTCCTCTCTTTTGTGACAAAGGGATTAAAAAAAAATAGTTATTGAGAACTCTTAAGCCTCACAACCTGGCTCTCATCATCAGCAAAGAGTGACCTTTGGTCCTTACATCCAGTTTTTAAAATCCCAGGGAAGGACTCTGATTGGCTTAGCTTGGTCAGATGCTCATCCTTGGATGTCCTCAAACTCAGAGTCATAGAGAACCAAAAAAGCCTCTGTGACCACCCCTGCATATAAACTATCTCACAGAGAGTGGGGATCCCTGTGAACTGGGCAACAAACCCAACAGTGTTTTCTATGGCCATACACCATGATCAGCAAATGGTGCAAGGTTGGACGCTCTCTATTGTGGCAGTTTAGCACAACAAGGTTTCCAAAGCCAAAATTAGGTGGAACGGGTTACCTGCAAGAAGCACATATTTGGTAGTCACTTCTGAGAGCTTGCGTATTATTCCCCTGGATGCCCATAAATCATCTAGACACTTCAATAGGAACTGGTTTGCAGAGTCAAGCACACTATCAAATGGCCATAACAACCCTTTTCATGAAATCCAAGATCCTTTACTGGAGAAATAATATAAAGCTCTGACCTATTTCCAGGGATGACAATGTGAAATTCAGCAATTCTCATGGGAATTTCTTGGCTCTAAAACCTAGCATCTGCTGAGGATCTCCCCTAGAGCTTTCTACCTCCCCAAAAAAGCCATGGTACTTATCTTAGTGTCAGTAAAACGCTTCATTCCTTAAGATGAAGTTCTTCATGCTATTTTCAAGGAAAATGGCAACCTGGACCAACCCAGAAGCTCCACAGGGCACTTCCAGTCAGATTCATACTGCTGCTTGCCTTAGATAATTTTTCACTAAAAACCAGAGGGTCAAAGAAATTAGGATATGTTCTCCAAAAATTGGGTTCTTGGGGTTCAGTGGGTGGGAAAAGTACAAACTCCTCTTTCAAGGAACGTGTTCAATGAATCCAAAGAAGGAATATTAGAGGTAGTATAATTTGCTGGAAATAGCACAGATTTATTTTTATAAGTTATTTAAATTTCAAAAGCAGAAATATTTGTAGGCAAACTTGGGTAAAAGAGAAATTCACCTATAATTCTTCTACAATAGTACTGTTTTGTGCTGGTTCTTCTAGTCTTTCATATAAATAGTTGTATGTGATATGCATGTGATGCACGTGATCGTGGGCATGAAGTGACTGTACTAGTATGCCAATGAGCTCCTGCTGCCAAGGAGATGTTTTTGGCATTATGCAGAATACATAATGGAAAGCCATCGCCGGATTGAGACTTAATAAGGAAGTTATACTTCTTGTCAAAGGAAGTTTAGATATTTCCTTCCTCTGGGAACACTTATGAAGACCAAGGGGAATACAGATGCATAAACAGTACCTGGAGTAGAGAAGAAAAGTCATTCCTGGAATTAACAAATAAACTAGGCACCCAGCATTTTATAGATCATTTTGTAGAGAAACCAGATCCTCCAGGTAAATCAACTGCTTCTTAAAGACTCTACTTTGAAAATGGCTTAAGCGAAGACTAGAAATTTCTCTAATAAGAAACGAGGGTCCCTGCAGAGTCAGACACTGCTACTCATACAGGATGGGATACATGGAAGAAGATCTGCAGAGAGTGAAATAAGAGGTGTTTGCCAGACAGACCCTGAGTTCCATTACTCACACGAATGTTTTGACGAGGAATTGGAGACTTTGTAGTGTGTATATATCTATCAGAAGCAATTTGGTTTAGAGATTTAACAATTCCTTTCATAATCTTAATAAAGTCTTAATAAAGTCCTTTGTTAAAGAACCCTCAGGCATTATCATATAATTAATCCAGGTGAATCCTACTGAGGCATCAAAACCCGGTAAACAGCAGTGTGCACTCCACCCACTCTGACAAAACTGTTTGAATAAAACTTTGTTCTAAAGTGGTGGGCTACAAGTTAGGTTCTGCTGGACTAGGCAGAGAGCCCATAAAGGCTAGCCCTTATTTTTGGAAATATTTATCTGAAGCCTATAAATCTTAAAAATCTGTTGTGTTAAACCCCATAGACACCTCAGCTGCCTATGTTTCTTTGCATCATTAATTTCCACTCTCCACTCACTGATAAGATATGAGAGGACAGGGCTTCCCTGGTGGCGCAGTGGTTGCGCGTCCGCCTGCCGATGCAGGGGACGCGGGTTCGCGCCCCGGTCTGGGAGGATCCCACGTGCCACAACAGTGAGAGGCCCCCATACCCCAAAAAAAAAAAAAAAAAAAAAAAAAAAAAAAAAAAGATATGAGAGGACGCCCAAGAAAATATGAATTTCATAATAAATATATAGAGATATATATATATATACACATAAATGTACATATAACTATATGAACGCCACCAGCTATGGAGAGAAGAGGAATTAAGAATCACAGCCATTTGGTGACAGACCTGTCTCCAGTTGGAAACATGGAACATCTGTTGGGGCTGGAACGTCCAAGACAGCTTCTTCACTTACATGACTGGTAATGTACATATTTATACATATACAATTTAGGTATATATGTGTGTATATACATATATATTTATGTATTTAACCTGACAATTTAAGGTAATTAAATTTAATGTAATTTACATAACCTCTACCTTCTTCTTGGATACTTCTGTTGGGGTTATTCTGTTGTTGTTGTTGAAATAAAACCACTATTTTTTAACATTTAGTTCTTTATCTCTTTTGAATTATTCTCTAAGGACTCACTTCCTGAGATGGAAGTTTGAATTTCAAGGTCTTGGTTCTGCTTGCTAAGTTAACCATGTGATCTTGGTCAAGTTGTTTCACTTTCTTTGGTCTATAAATTGAAGGGATTGAGATTTGTGGTCCTTTCTAGATCTAAAATGCTTTGATCTCAGGGGTGTATCAGCAGGGCTGCCATGCTGCACAATTCCAGGACATTAATAATATCATAGATTCCCCCTGGAGTTGTACAGTGGGGAGCCAAATAGACATAGGCAGTGGCCCTGGATATATGGCCTTTCCTTCATAAGCGCCCTCCCCTGTAATGTCCTGATTATGCTGCCTATACACACTAGATTTTATTACAGATTGATGATATCTCTAAAAGAAACACCTGTTCAGGGTAATTTACTTATCTGTCCAGGCCACCCCCACCTCACCATTTTTGTATCTAGCTAATTGTCTTCTTCCATTGGAGGATGTCTGGGGCCTTACCCATTGCCTGTCTTCCCTCCTGCCCTCTTAAGATCTACTGAAATTCTAGGAAAACCCACAAGTACAACACAAATCTAAAGCAATGTCTCTTAAACTTGAAGAAATCCCTAGAGATCTTATTAACACACAGATTTATGGGTCTCTAATCCTGAGATTTTGATTCAATAGATCTGGAGTGTAGCTTAGAAACTGCGTTTCTACCAAGCTCCCAGTTGATGATGGTGATGATGCTGATGATACTACATTTTCAGTAGAAGTGGTCCAAAGCAATCTTAATCAGTAAAGAGTGACCTTTGAAATTCAATTTCTGCTTCTTTTATTTCTTACTGGTGCCCTTTCCCAGGTGGCCTCTAGGTTGGCTGCACGTGTAAAATGTCTCTGTGGGGTGAGAGCAGAGCATTCCCTGCTCCTGAGGTCAACACTGCTTAAAGATGTCAACAAACCCATCTGTGTACAATGGTATCCCATCCCCTCACAACTGGAGAGATCTGTCCTGGTGGACTCACTCCAGCTATCCAGCTGTCAGTGCTTCTGGCTAATGGTTCCTTGGTGGGGCAGTTTCCTGAGGTTGCTGTTAATCCTACTATTTGAAAAGAGCCAAAGCACCCATGACAGCAGTTTTAAAGCTAGTTGCTTCTGGTTTTATTAAGTTAGATTTTGCAGAAGAGGTGGAGGCAGCAGCATGGAGGCATGTGGAAGAAATGGTCCTGGAGGAGACGAGTCAAATGTCCCTGGGTAGCTCCATATTGATCTGTTTCTGCTGGAGCATGCATGCACTTTTCTCTCCTATGGCTGTTTCTGGTCTATCTAAATACTACCAGATTCCTTTTTAGTCTGAACCCAGGTTGGGAAACCTCTTTATTCAGGAGAAATCAGGTGTAGTACCTACTATTGATTGTCTGACTTGTATTCATTTCCCATCTCATCCCCTTCCTCCATCCCAAGGAGAAACCTGATTTTATTTATATTTCTACTCTTTTCATTCAGTCATGCTTCAAGGGAGACTTGCCCCATTCTCAGACCCAGTCCTGATTGTTCTAAGCCAATTATGGTTGTCTTATTTCTCATATTAATTATTGGTTTAGACATGAGCATGTGACACAATTCTGACCGATGAGACTTGAAAAAGGGCTTCTGGGAATGATTTTGTCTCATAAGAGAGAGACATAGAAGAGAGATATAGGAAGAGGTCTCTTCTTTCTTTAATGTTGATATGTCTGATGTGATACCTAACTGCTGTAACTATCTTGTGACCATGACAGGCACTGGTCTGAGGAGAAAGCTGATGTACGAATATCAAAATGGTAGAACTTAAATTCTTGAAACACTGAATCCCCCTACCTTGGACTACCTTCTAAGAAAAAATTTTATTTTTGGTTGTCACTTGTCACTTTGAATCAGGGATTTCTGCCACTTATATTTGAAAGAAGCTTGAGGTTATTGTTTAAGATTTCTATATCCTTACAGATTTTTAAAATCTACTTATTCTATAAATTATTGAGAGGAATATTAAAATTTCCCATTATAATTGTAGATTTGTCTACAATTATATCAGTTTTTGATTCATGTATTTCAAAGTTCTGTTATTAGGAGCATACATGTTAAAAGTATGTCCTCTATATGAATTGACTCGTTTATAATTATAAAATGAACTTTTCTTATATTCCTGTTAATATTCTTTGCAGTGAAGTTTACTTTGTCTGATATTCATATGGGCATTCCATCTCTCTTTTGATTAGTATTCACATAATATATCTTTTCCTTCATTCTATTTTTAACCTATTTTTTTCACTATAAAGTGAATTTCTAGCAGGCTGCATATTGTGAGGTCTCACCTTTTTTTTTTTTTTCAATCTGTTTATCTCTGCCTTTTAATTGGAGCATTTAGACCTTATTTAATGTGATTATTGATATAGTCAGGTTTAAATCTACCATCTTGCTATTTGTTTCTATTTGTCCCATCTGTTATTTTCTTTTTTTCTTCTTCTTTTAAAGCCTCCTTTTGATTTAATTGAATATTTTTATTATTCCATTTTATCTCTTTTTTTTTTTTTTTTTTTTTTCAGTATGTGGGCCTCTCACTGTTGTGGCCTCTCCCGTTGCGGAGCACAGGCTCCGGACGGACAGGCTCAGCGGCCATGACTCATGGGCTTAGCCACTCCGTGGCATGTGGGATCTTCCCGGACTGGGGCACGAACCCGTGTCCCCTGCAACGGCAGGCGGACTCTCAACCACTGCACCACCAGGGAAGCCCTGGAGTAATTCTTTATCATTAATTTTTTTCCTGTTGGCTGCTTATAATAATCCCTTCAACAGCAAAAAAAAAAATGCACTCAGCTTCCTTGCTGAATTAGCTGAATCACCTGTTGCTCCTTGTGGAATGCTGTGTTCAGTGCTGGGTCTGCCTGAGTTTGTAGGGTTGACTAAAAGGTTGAACAGAGCTTAGGGGCTTGGGGAAAAATGAATGTTAAATTCACCTCTTAATGACAGTGATGCTTTTGCCCAAGTAGAAGAAATAGCCTCTTTTTCCTCCAGGGATCTTCCTCTGGGCTCTGCCTTGGGTGATTGGAGTATGTACCCTTCATCATTCTCTTGGAGGGTGTCCGGCAGTGATAATTTTTAAAATTTTTCTAATGTATGAGAAGCTAAGAAGGAATTGGCTACATCTAGAAAGCATTTCTTACCCACCCGATGGAGCTAAAATAAGGATGATGAGATCTACCTCATAAAGCAGGCTGGTAAGGATGGCGATCTATGTAAATTGTCAAACACAGGACTTGGCACAGAGTAGGTACTCAAAAGTGTTATTTTGCCTTTCCCATTACCTTCCCTTGTGAGAATCCCCGCCAAGTTGAATGATAATGAAACATCACTGGGCCTCTACTGCCCTTGAAAACCAAGCTCCAAATCCTTTCATACTCAACTTTCACCAGATATTCTCCTACCAGGGAACCTGAGGACCTTTTACCAGGTTACAGTGTAAAAGAACTCATAGATTTCAGGTGCAGAAGTGGTTGAAAAATGTGTATTCTCTCTGCTGTCACCCAGCAAATGTTAAGGGGGAAAACATGTAGATGGGGCACATGGAGTGTTCTACCATGAATGATGGCACATGTTGCCACTGGTCACTGATATCAATGGTGCAAGGAAATATATCATTGATATCAATGATGTGGGCAGGTCTGGTAGGTAGGTATGAGTTCATGGAATTGGAATAAGAATAAGAGCAGATTTTGGAGAAGAAGGAAGAGGAGAGGACAAGAAGGAGAAGGAGAAACAAGAGGAGGATGAAAAGAAGAGCTAATGTTGCTATAGCCCATTCTATAAACCAGACTCTGAGTGAAACCCTCCAGACACCTGATCTCATTTAAACCTCCTGAGGTAGGTAAGTAATATTGCTGCATTGTAGACAAGAGAAATGAGCTCAGGTAACCTGCTCAAAGTCACCCAGCTTGTACAGTTGGGGAGTAGTAAGAATTCAAATCCAAGTCTGTCTGATTCCAGAACCTATGTTCCAATCCATTAAACATGTTCAAGGCCAGATGAGAAGGTAGCAGGAGGCTCTTTTAAGGCAGGAGCTTAAAAAGTGGTTAGGATTTCAGCAGGTGAAGGGAGAAGGGATATTTCAGGTGGAGGCAAAGCCAGAAAGGCAGCGAGGTGAGAAAGTACAGGGTGTGTTTGGCGAGTGGTGGAGACCTCTTTAACCAGGATGCAGAACGGCTTCTGGTCTGTAATGCCTATGACCTTTGGCATTTTAGGTTTCTGCGGTGTGGAAATAATATCAAACAGGTATTGTGAGGATGAAATGAGATGAAGCACCTGACAGAGACCCACCCTGATGCTTAATAAATGGTAGTTCATTCATCTAGCCAGCAAATATTTACTAAATGTCTGTTACACATCAGGCAAGGAGAGAGGTCTGTCTGAACAAGACCAACCCAGTCTTTACACTTAGGGGGATTATATTATATTAGGAAAGGGTAACATTAAATCTTTGTTTACACAGTGAAATTACAATAGTGGTAAGGGTTTCACAAGAAAAATATGAAGTACAATATTATAACCATTTACAGCAAGCAAGTTGAGCTCAGAATGATTAGGAATTACCTAGGCAAAGTGAGTACGTGCGTGTTAGTCTGTGTGTGTCCAGGTCACATTAAAAGTTATTCTGAGCAATGGAAAGCAGTGAAGGTTTTAGTAGGGGAGTGACATGATTGTATCTGACATGACCAGTTCCTATGACTAGTAAATAAGAGAAGACTACTAGGCTCATGATAGGGAACTACTGAAAAATTTTGAGTAACAGGATGATACCATCAGCAGATCAATTTTTAATAAACTTATTCCTAGAGCCATGTAGACGAATAATTGGCAGGGAAAGAGCCCCAAGGCTGAGAGGTCAGCAGGGAGCCCTTGTCGAAGAGGGAGTTGACAAAGGTCTGAATTACGCTGCCGGAAATAGGCACTGACAGGAGGAAACACATGCAAGACACCTTTTTAAGAAGGAATGACAAGATTTGTGATCTCTTGGAGGTTGGAGGTGAAGGAAAGAGGAGAGTAAAAGACTACTAGGGAGTTTCCGTCCTGGATGATCGTAAGAATGAGAATGTCGTGGCTGGAAATAGAAAAGTCAGAAAGAAGAGTGACTCGAGGAGGAAGATGAGTAGCTTCCATTTCTAATACGTCGATTCTGGGATAACAGTCTGTCCTGGGAATGCCTTGTGCATGCATCCAAGGAAGATGTGCTCAATCGACTAGCTTCGTAAGTGGGCAACAGGAGCCGCTGAAAGAGGGTGGCTGGGGTATGGCCTTTGGGAGTAGCTGAGAGCCAAGAGGGGACATGGTCAATTAGGGAAAGAGAGAAAAGGTACAGAGCACGAGGGCCACTCCCATTAGGGGGGCAAAGACAGAAAGTCAGTGGAGGGACAAGCAGAGAGGCAAGCAGGAGCAGGAAATCAAGAAGGGCTGTGGGAATGTGGAAGGAGACCAGATGCTGTCGGAGCCCACAAAGATAGGCAGAGAGAGGCGGGGACTTGAAGACTGAGGATGGAACGCTGATGCTCTCCCTTCACTGTGGTCCTGGAGGTCCCTGTCCTCATGGGACCTGACCCTTCTTCTCAGCTCAAAGCTGGCGAGATGAGTTTTGGTGAGAAGTCCCAGTACTGCCTGGGCAGTGAACACAGGGCTGGCTGCATCATTTGTGTGGCCCACTGCAAAATAAAAGTGTGGAAATTCCTTGTTAAAAACCGGGAAACAAGTACTATTAAAGATTCTAAAATATAAAATTTTTCCCTATTTAAAATTTTGAAATATAAAACTTGTCTCTCAATCTGGCATGGTGTTTTTGTATCTGCTATTTCATGTTGCACTGTCTCAGACACAGGGATACTCCTGGCAAGTGCAGACCCTCACACCCACGTGGGGCCCCACCTGGCAGGAACCAGGCATGCAGGAACACGTGTGGCATTTAATCCTATATTTAAGCAGAAGGCTGATGACTTTACTAAGAGGCTGGAGAAAGGAATGATCAGGGGATAACAGAAAAAGTGGTTAGACCTTTGGAAGGCTGTGGGATTCTGGCACAGGTGACACTGAAGGTTGTGCCATGTCCACCTACGGAGATGTTCCTCCTCCTCACCCAGAATGAAATTCAGCCCTCAGCCCTACTTAAGAGCCAACGTTAAGCGAGGCAAACCCCAAATAACCAAGCAGAGTTTGGGATTATAGGGTACAAATACTTCAGAAGGTCATCCCAACACAGATTCGGCAGATATGTAGTGACCACCTGGGCTGGCCTGTGCTAAGTGCTCAAGGAGCGTGCAGAAGTGTTGGAGATCAGACAGGGGAGTGGCTGCAGGGCTGTTGTGCAGAGGTGAGGCTGTAATGCAGAGGAGAGCAGTGGAAAGAGGGAATAGGAGGCACGGTGGTGGCCAGGGGTGGGTTGTAGCCTAGTGTATCAAGTAAGAGCACAGACTCTGGGGTTCAAATCCCAGCTCCACCACTTCCCAGCTGTGACTTCAGGCAAGTTACTCAACCTCTCTGTGCCTCTAGTTCCCCATCTGTAAAATGACCATGACAATCACACCCACATCAAAGGTTTGTTGTGAGAATTAAATGACTCAATAGTTATAAGGCACTAGAACCACATCTGTGGCATCGTAGGCACTGTATTTTATAGAATGATTTGGTGAGTACTGAAGCTAGTCTCAGAATCAATCACATTGGGAGGAACATAACCCAGGTGGTCAAAAATAATAAAAAGAATTCCCAATCTATAACATATCTTTACAGAAATATTAAAGAGATTATAATTTGTAATTTCCAACCATCTTTATATCCTCATTCCTCTTATCCCCATACTGCTCTACATTCTTTCATTCCATGGCTCCCTCCACCATTTACACCTCAGTTTCTGCCCTCCGATCTGTCCTTCTCTCTGTCTCCTTCTGTGGTGGCCGAGAGAATGACCTCCTATTACTAATTGTGCCCCAGTCACCGACCGAGGTCCCTGGTTGCTGTGCATGGAAATCCATGGTCAGGTTTGCACCAAGGCCATGCTTCCCTGGGCTGTTCCACCACTGACTGCGTGTGGCTGGGACACCAAGGCAGATCCATTCCTGGAACACAGGGGACCCTTTGTTAGCCAACTTTGGCTCAAGGACTCTCAATGGCTTGGCTTAGGCTGCAAGGAAGGCCAGACTAGAGTGCTTCCACCCAACTTCTTTCTTTCTCCTTCTTTGGGGCTAGACCCGCACTGAGACTGACAGCTCTCCCTGGCTTGTCCAGTTCCCTCCCAATTTTCTTGTCCATGGGCATTTCCTTAATGAAGTCCACACATTTAATCCCATCTTGGCATCTGCTCAGAGGACTTGGACCAACCTCCTCTCCACCTCTTAATTTATCATAGAGATCACTCAGCCTCTGTAGCTAAGTTATTCCCTGGGCTCCCTCATGGTGACTTAGCATCACTCAGGTACAGGAGCTAGGCTGGTGCAGAGACTGCCTCAGAGAGTTAGAAAGGGTAAGAAGCTGAGCTAAGGTGGCCCCATCTTACTCAGTAATGAGGGAAGAGTTTATTGGGAATATCTATCACTACCATGTGTTTATCCCAGAACTATGAGCGCTTTATTCTTCCTGTATGCTTAGCACTGGACCAAGAACTTTACTTGCATTATTTCACTTAATCCTTGCCACAGTACTGTGGGGCAGATATTATTACCCACAGTTACCAGATGAAGAAAGCAAGGGAGATTACTTATTGACCAAGGTGCCATAACTAACGTATAAGTGGTGGAGCCAGGTTTGAGCCCAGCCTGTCTGACCCCAGTGTCTGTGATCTTGGTGAGTGTGCTTTGACCTGGAGCAGAGGCAGTGGCGGGCTCTGGGGCTATGGGACAAAGAGGAACATGGAAGGAAGGCAGCCAGACCATAGCTGGGGACAGCGTACCCCATCTTGTGGAGTCAGCTTCCTCCCAATGATGGGGAAGGACCTGGGCTCAGGGCATGAGTCTTGCTGCCCACAGTGACAGCTGGAGAGAAGGGGGTATAAAGAAGGGGGAAGCTGATGGGGAAGGGCCAGAGGGATCTCCTGGAGAACATCCAATGTCATCCTGAATTAGAGCATAAAAAGCAAGTGCTTTCTTTTTTTAAATGTTTATTGGAGTATAATTGATTTACAGTGTTGTGTTAGTTTCAGGTGTACAGCCAAGTAAATCAGTTATACATATACATATATCCACTCTTATTTAGATTCTTTTGTGCCTTTTTCAAAGCAGTTGTGCTCAGCAGGGGATGTGCTATCAGGTTGCCTGGTGATTTGGACACTCTCTGCCTCACAACCACTGCTTGGGAGGTGGGATGAGGAGATTGCTGTGGAGGACAATGGCCTGGCCTCTCTGTTGTCTGTGAGAGGGTGAATTGGCCCAGCCATGGCTGGATCACAGCCTGGCTGTCTTTGGCTCCTCGTCCTGGGTGTGCTCAGCAGCTGTGAGAGACTGGAGTACCTCCTGGAGCCAGATGGAGCTGGGCTCAAATCCCAGCAGGACCACCCACACACTGTGTGACCCAAGAGGAGGCATTAAACCTCTCTTAACCTCAGTCCTTCCCTCTAACGTAGAAATAATGCCAGTACCTTGGCGTTAGGTGGTTGTGAGGAATAAATAAAGTAACCTCCGTGCAGGGTCTGGCACATAGCACTCAAACATGATAGCTTTTTAAATTATTTATCATTGTTTTCATTATTACCCTGCCTGAGAGGGTCATAGAGGGGCATCAATTGAAAGGAAAGAAGCCCAGGTCTCTTTTCAGAGAGCGCCAGGATGGCTGTGCTCCCCACATTGAGTTCTCCTCTTCCTCTTGGCCTCCCTTGCCATTCAGGGTCGCTACATGATGAGTTCAGGTCAACGGAATGTAGGCAGGAGTGAGGCACACCACTTCCAGGCCTGGCCCATCCAAACCTCCCACGTGTGACCACCCCCACCTCCTCTTCTCATCTTGTGCCGACTTTCTGGAAATGGGAAGATCCTGGGTCCCCGCATGAATGTGTGAAGCAGAGCCCTCTGGCCGCCTCCGCTGAGCCCTTGTGAATTGTTAGCTGAGGAAGAAACAGCCTTATTTGTGTTCAGCCACTGAGTATGGGAGGTTTTTTGTCATAGCAGTGGGCCCACCATGTCTTTTACACTCAGCCAAACCACCATGACTTTAGAACAGTTGGTGGCTTTAGACTAAGTGGAAGTTATGTGAGATAAGGGGTGAGAGGAAGCACCTAAAGCCCTCAACTCAGACATTCAAAGGTGGCTCACTGCTCCCTAATACGTGGGTAAGAAAATGCCCCTACCCTCCTAGGGACCTACAAGCCAGCAGTCCTAGAAAAGCTCTCAGAGGGGCGGGGAACACCGCTCAGTCTCTCTCGGTCCCCTGGGCCTCAAGCCCCAGGCCAGCCTGCCCTCTCTAGTCTCCTTCCCACTGGGTCAGCATTTTGGGGAGAGAGTATTGCTGAGGCTCCAAATCACATGAGTGTAATATTTACCTGTAGATGTTTTATCTTATTCAGCTGTTGGAGGGGGAAGAGTCAGGGAGAGCCACAACCAACCTCCATATTTCTGGGGGTCAGCAGCCTGTGTGGCCACCTGAAGTCCCTGCAGCAATGGCAGAGTTCCCGTCCCCTCTCTCTCACCGCCCCCTCCCTTGGGTCCACAGGCTCCCGGGGCATCTTCACAAGTGCTGAGTCCGGGACACCCATCAGACACTTTCAGAGATGCAAGGGACCCACCCAGGTGATGGTGTCCCCCTAAGTGCAGAAAAGAAGGGAAGAGAGGAGGAAGCGAGGTGGGGGAGTGGAGCAGAGAAGAGGAAAAGGGAGGAAGGGCAGGAGGCAAGAAGAATGGAGGGAAAGTAAGGCCTTGTGACTTGCCAGCTGTCATTTGCTTAAAGCCACATGGAACTGGGTTTAAATCCTACCTAAGCCAACTACTGAGTGATTCAGAAGATTGCTCAACCTTTTAAAGCTTTAGTTACGCATCTTAAAGTGGGGATAATAGCTACCTCTCAGTCATGTGAGGATTAAGTGAGATAATGTAGCTAAAGCCCACACCTGGCACATAGCAGGTGCTCACCGAGGGGTGGGTATTAGCTTTGCTCTTGTCCCTACTCCATCTGAGATGGGGGAGGCCTCCCGACACCCCCTCCCCAGGCTACCTCTCTTCCACATGTCTATGGGCTACCTGCAGAGGTTCCCAGGCAGATGACCCTGAGAGTGGGGTGTTGTATTCAGAGCTGTGGACAGAAAGGGAGATGTGAGGAGCGTGGTTTCTGGGCCTCCACTGGGCCCAACCTGGTGGTGATGTGGGCGGGGAGACCTGCTGCCACTTCAGCGGCTGTGACAGTTGCAGGATGGTTAGAGCATGGCCCTGGGGTTACACTGCCCGGGTTAGAAACTTGCTGCTGCCACTTACTTGCTGTGTGCTCCTGGGCAAGTTACTTAATCTCTCTGTTCCCATTTCCTCTTCTGTAGAATAGGAATAATGATAAGGCAGGGTTGTCTGACCCTCAAGTAAGTTAATATGACACATTATTAGAATTGTGCCTGGCACATAGCAAGTTCTCTGTAAATGATAGCTGTTCTGACCCATAGCCTAGGAAGAAGCCAGAAGAAAATCTGCTCGCTGATAGGTGCTGTAGATAGAGAATAAAGACAGTGCTTACTCTATACCCACATCCCCTTCTGGACAACATTCAAGGTATTTGGGACCCCAGACCAAACAGACCTGAACTACCTTTCAAGACCTATAATGGCCTCTTCCCTGGGTCCATCCTCCCAAGGGTGGACTTCACCACTGGCGTGCACACCCCTAGGCTTGAGGGTTGGTCAAAGAATGGCTGTCGAGAGAGGTGTAGGTGGGCATAGATGGAGCTTGAACCTGTGGGCTAGGGAATCCATGCCTAAGTACAGGAGATGCTTGGTAGTGTGGGATGGAGCCGTGGGTGTAAAGAGAAAGGGACTGGGCAGGGGGCCTCTGTACCTTTGCTTCAGGCTTTGCAAATTTTAGGGGAGGGACCACATAAAGATATCAGTTGGGCACCCATCTCTAGGCTATCGACCCTCCACCAACATTCTTTGCTGATTATAGTCCTGATGCCAATGCAGGACGAAGGCACTGACAAGAGCCTTCCTGGTTAATTAGTATGGACGGACAAGGACCAGGCCCGCACGCCAGCCACCTTGCACTCATTCATTGGCAGTTCTGGCTGGTGAGGACTCCAAACCAGGCTCCAGGAACAGAAGCCTCAGGCATTCAAGGCTGACTCTTCCAGACTGCAAGGCTCAGCTCATCCTCCCAACTTTGCTAGACAGGTACCATAGGGACCTGCCAGTGACCCTGGGCTCTGAAACTCAAATTTACAGATCTCCAAAGGCAGCCTGTTACTTTGGCTTTTGGAATTGCAAGAAGCAGAGCCTCAGTCAGGGTTCCTCAAATAATGGAGGGTTTGCGGTAAGGATCATATGGGGATAAGAAAGTGAGAACCCCAGCCACGAAGCCAGGCCTCCCAGCTGCTCTGGAGAAGCTAAACAAACAGGCTCTGGATGGAGCAGGCCCTGGGTGAGCCAGGCCTGGGGGAGGCTGAGGCTAGAAGGCCTTCTGGCCCCCCGGTTTCCAAGACTCCAGCAGTAGCATCAGGGTAGAGTCATCAACGTCTCTGCGTTTGTAGCCTTGCAGGTCTGTTCACATCTCTTCCCGCTGCCATCTGGCTCTCCTGCTCTGCAATCTGTTCAATGGTCTAGCTCAGGGTTTCTGCTTGCTCAGAAGTGTGGCCCACCCACGGCTCACCGTGCTCCCTAGCCAAGCCTCTCCACCTCATGACCCTTCAGCTTCTGTGTTCACTGCTCACTGCCCATTCTTTCCATATGGCTCCAAGACATTCATCTTTGGGGGGAAATTATTATGAGCCACTGACCAGTCTGTAGACTGACCACTGGGTTGGATGCCTAGCCCTCAACTATAGCCAGTTGAGGGGATGTTCCACAGGGCAGAACATGCCTCCTTTGGGGCTGTGGGGAGAGCAGATGCAGGAGGTGTGGGGAGGACAGGTCCTGAGACAAGCACAACAGGTATAGCAGATCCACCTAGAACAACAAGGAAGAGAGTCTGGGGGCCAAGGACACTTCCCAGGGCTCAGCTGCTCGCTTCCCTGTTTTTCTCTCTCCTGTGCAGTCCCCTAGTCTATCTGTGGAGTCTCCAAGGCATCTGCACAGAAGCAGGGGCAGCGATTGGAAGGCATCTGAGGAGCACTGGTGAGCCACACCAGGTCTGAATCTCTGAGCCTGTCTCCCATCTCCTCCTAAGACTAGGAGGATATTCCTTCTCCTCTGAATATAAGCCACTGAGTTCACTTAATTTCTTTTTTTTTTTTTTTTTTTTTTGCAGTACGCGGGCCTCTCACTGTTGTGGCCTCTCCCCTTGCGGAGGACAGGCTCCGGACGCGCAGGCTCAGCGGCCATGGCTCACGGGCCCAGCCGCTCCGCGGTATGTGGGATCTTCCCGGACCGGGGCACGAACCTGTGTCCCCTGCATCGGCAGGCAGACTCTCAACCACTGTGCCACCAGGGAAGCCCCACTTAATTTCTTTTTTAAAGAACAAAATCAACAATGTTCTAGTAAATATTTAATGAGCAGCTTCTAGAGTAAAGTCTGTCTACTCAGCACTTGAATTCCATCTGAAGCCAGGAGAGAATCAGTTATGTGAATATTTATCACAATTACGTTTTGCCCTTTACTTTCACATACATCAACTAATTTATCTTATTAACACTATAGTAGAGTCAGTAGGGAAGATATCACCATCATACTCATTTTGTGGATGAAGAAACTGAAGTTCAGAGAGGCCCAGTGGCCTGCCCAGGGCCCCATAGGGAACAGGAGGGGACTAGAGCTTGGGTTGCAGCTCCGCCCTCATGGAGCCCTATAGCATCCTTTGTCCTACGGGATTGAAGTCACTTCATGGCTGGGACCTTTTCCAGTGTTGCTTGTACAATTGCACATGCTTTTCACTGACATTTCTGTTTTGGTCCCCAGATCTCCAAGGGGCATCATCTCTTCTTGACAGAGGATATGATGCCTGAGGTGTCTTTTCCTGGTGTTGATTTCCCAGGGGCCACAGCTTCCTCCCAGTACCCAGGAAATGACCTTACTTCTTGTGCATGTCCTCCTCAGCCCAGCTCTTCCCTGTCCATTGTCCTGGACTCAGGCTCTACCACTTTGAGTCCCCGAGGAATTGCCAACATTCCTCTAATCAGAAGGCAATCCTCACATTCAGGCCCCTGCTTGCCAGGAGCCCAGTTCCTAAACTGCAAGGCTACTGAGATGGCCTGGCCGGCACTTCCAAACAGCAGGTGGGGCGGGATTCTACCTGAGTTTTACACGAGGGATCCAGGCTGGAGCCCCAGACCCCACAGCAGTCAGTTGCATAGTGGAATTTCCTCACCTCCTGAACTGAAAGGAATAACTTGTGGATCAAGAACCAAACAGAATCTGAGCCAGATTCTAAGAGAAGAAACAGGAAAGGCAGAGTCTACAGGAAATGTTTCTTTAATTGCTTTATAGGATCAGGAAGAGAATATAAAGGAGGAAGTTGGAGTTCAGCCTGCCTTGGGGTGGGGGGAGGTAGGTGGAGAAGTTCCCCATTAATCAGAATCTGGTGGGAAGCCAGGAAAGCTGTGGTTCTAGCTGGTTGCTGCCCTAAGAGTGACTGGGAAGAGAGAGCCATGTGGAAAACATGTGAGGGGTGTGTGTGTGTGTGTGTGTGTGTTTGTACGTATGTGTGTGTGTGTTTGCAAGCAAGTGATTGCTGGTGACTGCCTTTGCATTTCCTGAGCAATAGTTGACATTCCAGGCATTCAAGTGCTATCAGATTTTCCTTATAATTCCTTAAGCATCTCCTCCATGGTATTTGTGAGGGTAAATAAGATAGAGGTTGATGTCTCTCCCATGTAACTGTTCAAGGTGAATGTTCTTAGTTGGCAAGAGGTTCTGCTCCATATAGCCATTCAGGGACCCAGGTTCCTTCCATCTTTTTTGTCCAGTCTCTTCTAAAGCAGTGATTCCTGAACTTGGCCACATATTGAATCCAATGGCATTCAAGTTTGAGAATCACTGACGTAGGGCATTGCTGTTGTTGCCATGGTTGAAGCTGAGTTGCAGTTACACAAAGGCCTGAAAATTAGACATGTAGCTTCCACTGACATTCTGTTAGTGACAATTTGGTCATATGGCATTTTTACTGAACTCAGGTTCGGCTGTTTGCCACTCAAAAGCCAATACTAGAGAAATAAGTATTGGTAGAAAAGGAAAGCTTGCTTATTCAGGAGGCTGACAACCTGGGGAGAAGGCAGACTCATGTCCAAAAGCCAATTCCCCACCGCTGATCAGGGGGCGAGAGCTTTTAAAGGGGAGTTTCGGGGGGGGTGTATAAGTGGAGGCAGGGGGCTACTGGCACAGCAGCACAGTCAGCTCTGACAGTCATCTTGAAATTGGTCATGTGGTGGTCTGATCAGCATCATCTTGTTTTAAGTACAGTTAATCTTCAGTTCCAGGGTCGGTTCCCATTTCCTTGAGGCCAGTTCTCAGCATTGTGGCAGCTTATGTTACGGCTACAGTCTGGTCATCATGTAGTTAACTTCTTCCTCCTGTTGGGGGTTTCGGTATCTACAAAACAGCTCAAGGGATATGGCTCAGAATATTATCTATAGCTTTTGAGGAAGAACTAAAGGTCCTTGACTTTACTTAATGGCTAAATTATTATTATTTTGTCCTGTTTAATTATTTTCCTTTGTTTCCGAATTTTCTCATTTCTCTGATTAAATTTATTATTTGATTAAAATTTTTCTACAGACAAGAGACAGGTGGAGGACATGGTGGGGTCTGTTCCAGGAAGGCTCCACGGGGTCCTGCTCCGTTATAGCATATAAACCCCTAATTTTAACACTGGGTGAAAAGTGCTATGATCCTGGGCTTCCCTGGTGGCGCAGTGGTTGAGAGTCTGCCTGCCTGCCGATGCAGGGGATATGGGTTCGTGCCCCGGTCCAGGAGGATCCCACATGCCGCGGAGCGGCTGGGCCCGTGAGCCATGGCCGCTGAGCCTGTGTGTCCGGAGCCTGTGCTCCGCAACGGGAGAGGCCACAACAGTGAGAGGCCCACGTACTGCAAAAAAAACGTGCTATGATCCTACTAGAAACCCAAAGGAGGGGCATCTAAGTCAGCTATGGGAAATCAAAGAAGCCTTCTTGGAGGTCATGACCCTTAGTAGCTACATATAACTTTGGGTTAGCTTGCTTCGTTTGTTTAATTTCTAACCTCAGTCTCTTCATCTAAAAATTGAAGTTAATAACTGAAATTATCATAGAGAGATGTTGTGAGGATTATGTAAGATAAGTCTTCAGATTACCTAGCACAGTGCCTACACCTAGCTAGCACCAAATAAGTATAAACGGCTCTGTTGCTGTTATTTTCTGGGGTAGGCAAGGACTGTGAAATTGGAATCCTTTATGGAGCGGAGACATCACCAGGTATGGGGCTGGATTTTAGCTTCTTCCCTTTGGTTAGTTACTGAATGTGATATAAGCTGCCTGATACAGCTGTCCAGCAAAAGCTGCTGGGGAGCGGAAGGGTGTGTATGTGTGTGTGTGTGTGTGTGTGTGTGTGTGTGTGTGTGTGTGTGTGTGTGTTGGAGTGCAATCTGATGTAGGGGTGTAGGGGTAGCAGAACCTAGCCATTTGGAAGGGAGGGGACACAGAGCACAGTGTTGCCTGCCTTTGCCCAGAATCTGACAGCAGAGACTGTCTCTGCCTGCCTGGCTCCCAGGACAGCCTGAACCCTCCCAAAGATGGGTGGAGCCGATGGGGGAAGGGCGTACACAACTCACCTCGAGACCCTGCTCCCCTCACATCTGCCTCTGCTGCAGACAGAGCGGAAGTCTGCTGGCATTTTCCAGCTCTGGTTTCATTTTCAATAAGACTCAGTGCTCTACTAAATTTTTGTCCTCTCTCTCTCTCTCTCTCTCTCTCTCTTTTGCTGCCTCTGTGTTTTCTAGGATAGGCATGTGCAGTTCCACAGAGCCGCTGGGTCTGGCAGTACCTTCTTAATTCCCAGCACTTTCTCAGTTCTAGCATATCTCTCCCTTTCTCCATTGAAATGAAAGTTTCCAAAAAAATCAAGATTGCACGTGATCTGAAGAAGAGAAAGGCTCAAGTAAACAGGGGGCAGAGTTCAGGGATCACCTTGCCTTCCGTGAGCTTTAAGGGTAGAAATAGGAACGCTGGGGCAGGGGGCACAGGGCACAGCCACTGTGCTGAGTCACTAGAAATTCCTCCTGAAGGGTCTGCAGTTATCAATTCCAGAGGGAGAAATGCAAAGAATGTGGTGCCCCTCAGCTCACACTGTCAGGCCAGTTTGCTGCTCCTGAGGTCCAGAGAGACCTCGCTCCGTATTTTAGCTTTTCGTTTTTGTCCTTAAAGATCTTCAGAGGCAGTGAGAGTCTCCAGCCTCCTCACAGCCTGTTCTCGCCTCTGACAGATAAGAAGCTGCTTTCTCTCCTCTCTTCTCTCTTCTTCCTCCCCAGTCAAAGTGCCTCCATGACTGTAATTGTCATGGTGCTTGAAGAAGAAATTTGGGAGTGGGGTATGAGGAGAGGGAGAATTTATTTCCGTCTGTAACAGCACTCTCCAAACCAAATAAAGAAATATAAATTGTGTTTCCTCTCACCATCTGCGGCCACAGCAGCCAGCTCGGGGAGGAGGGAAGGCAAAGGAGAAGAAAGGCAGAAGCGGGGAGGCCAGGCTGGGTGAGGGGTCCCTGCTGTGGACTTCTCATCTGCACAGGATTGGAACAATCCTCCAGATTCTCCAGCTAAAGGATCACCTCTCCCTTGTCAAATGACCCTTTCTAGAAATTTCTGTTCAGAGGGGATGGAGTTGTATATAAAGAGGTGGGCAAACAAGCCACAGCACCTGCCGTCGTGGAGGGTAGAGTCTGATGGAGAAGGCAGCACATAAAGCAACGTGTGACCGTGGCCGTGAATGGAAAGTGCCCGGTGCCAGAGCGTCACGGGCTGATGGGGCCTAAACCAGGGAAGGTGTCAGAGGTGTTTCCCCAAAGGGAGTGACAATCGAGCTGGGGCTTGAGGATGAAGCCGGGAGAAGGCAGCCAGGCAGAAGTGCATCTTTGATAAGCCCCCCAAATATATGGGAAGATGGTTGGCAGACCGGAGGTGGGTGAACAGGTGTGGGTGTCACAGCAACTAGGCAGGAGATGATGGCGGCCTCGAGCAGGTGAATGGCCATGGGCTCAAGAGAAGAGAGAAAGGTATGAGGCCCTTGGGAAGTTGGACTAATAGGGCTCGGGGAGGGATGGGATGTAAGGGGTGAGAGAGGGATACCGGATTTTATGGCTTGGACCACCACGTAGAGGGAAGTGTCATTCTTTGAGTCAAGGATCACAGTGTGGGCACAGGTTTGGGCATGGAGACAGCTTTGGCCCCATTAAGACTGAGCTGCCTGTGGCCAGCTTGGTGGAGTTAGTCAGCAGGCAATCAGATGACTAAAAACCGAGACCTCTGGGTTGTTTCAGGTGGCAGACACCGAGTCAGTTCATGTGTACCTGGGAATTTGTAATCCTGGTCAGTATCTCTCTACCCTGACATCCCAAGTCGGGGTCGGGTATCTCTCCTGGAGTCCCTATTCCTTCCTCCTTCTGCTTCCATAGGCCACCTCTCAGGTGGCTAGGAGGCTGGAAGTTTTGGTTTCATGGTCTGTTTCTCTCTAGATTGTAAGCTCCACGCAGGCAAGAACCCTGTCTGTCTTGCTGGTTGCATTACCAGCACCTGTCATATAAAGTTCTCACTAATGAGTTTCTGAATGAATGAATGTGTGAATGAATGAATGAATGAATGATCTTGTCAATGGGGTGTACATCCGAGAGGCGCAGAAATTACGTCGAAGCTACCAGAGTCCTATCTCTCACCTGCGCTTCTTCACGAGTTCCCTAACCAGTCTCTGCATCTCCACTCTTGCCCATCTTTCATCTGTTTTCCACTCAGGAAAGAGATTTTTTCAAATGATAAGCGGGATCACGTGACTCCCCTACTCATCACTCTTCAAGGCTTTTCACAGCCCCGAGAATAAAGACAGAAGTTCTGAACAAAGCACATCGGTTCTGTGCACTCTGGCCCCCACCCACCCCTCCCATCTTAGGCGCTGCTGCCCCTCCCTCACTCCCTCTGCGCCCACCACTTGAGCATCCCTCTGTCTCTGAGCATTTGCACACTGTTCTCTCTGCCTGCAAAACATCTTCCCTTTCCCTTTGCTAGGTTCACCTTTCAGGTCTTTGTTGGTCCCACATTCTGAATTAGACACCATCCCCTTTTTTCTCTCTCCTAGTACTCCGTTCTTTCCTTCATGAGCCGTCAGAGGGGTGAAATGCATATGTTTACTTGTTTGATGTCTGGCCCTCTCCCGCACTGCAAGCTCCTTGTCTACCTGACACCTATTACAGTGTCTGGCACGTACCCAGCATTCACCAAATCTTTGATGAACGAATGCTGAACGAGTCAGTTTGGGTGTAGGTGGGCTAGGGGCCAAGTCAGCCGTATTGTGCTATGGAAATAGAGGCCTTACCAGCTCAGGTCCATGAAGGAGGTGGAGGCCTTTCAGGTAGGCAGTCGTCTGTTAGTGTACCTCGACATTTAGGGAGTGCCTGCTATATGCCACAGGCTGCACTGGACAGTGGTGACTCAGCCATGCATGAAAAACACAAGCTCCCTGACCCTCTGAGGCTGACATTCTAATGTCTAGAGGAGGGACACTGATAATAAACCAGCAGACAAACAAAACTGTTCAGGGCTTGGGTTAACACACAGAAGAAACAGGATGCTGGGCCGAAGAACTTTGGTTCAGGAGTGTCAGGGGTTGAAGCCTTGCTGACTGAGGCGTCTGAGAGCCTGGGCCGAAGATGCCTTGGGGGGGCAGCTGAGTCTCTCTCCTGCTCTTGGTCCCCCTCAGCCTGACTCTGACAAGCCCCGTTCTCAGAGCAGATTGTGACAGAAGTGGAGCAGTCACTGATGTCAGCCAGTAGTTTCCAGAGTCTGGGGGCTTCTCCCTTCCCTGATTTGTCCGGGGGTAGAAGATGCTGGGGCCGGGGATAAATTGTGAGAAAAGGTGACAGGTCCACACCTCAATCTCTTCACCACTTCCTCGCTTTTCACCCCTTTGGTAACATATTAAGAATTGATATATTCAGGTGCCCATAAGGGCAAAAAAGTTCTTCAAATCAGAGGCAGGTATTTTGTGAATTTTGACAGAAGGATCCAAACTGACAGATGGACAGGCATATCTGCCGGGCAGACTGAAGGGCATCGTGCACCTGCCGTCTGTCCCCTCCTTCCCGGTCACACCAGCTCCCGCCCCGCCCCCGCCCCCCGGGACACCTGCCCTGCAGAGGCTTCTGTGCCACCTCCCTCCATGGAGATGGGTAAGGAGAGAAGCCCAGGGAGGCAGGAAGGTGTGAGAAGAAAGAGTAGCAGCTGGCTAGCAGTAGCAGGAGGCCACCCCCTCGGCCACCACCGACAGCTCTGTGGAGGGCGGCCCAGTGCAGCGGCGATTGCTGGGTCAGGTCTCAGGTGGTTAGCCCCTCGGGGCCTCTGTTTCTTTCCTGGAAAACAGGGGTGAGGATACCAATAGCAAATGTCCACGGAGTCATTTCCAGGGCTGGAACTTCAGGACTTTACCCAAGTCATCACACTGGGTCCTCACAGCAGCCCCGGGAGATGGGTCCAGTCCCCCCTATATGCTATGAGGGGCCGGCTTTCACAGAGTTGAAGGCATGTGTCCAGGGTCAGCCGGTCAGCAGGCGAAGAGCCAGGATTGGAATCCAGGCAGTGCGGCTCCAGAGCTGCACTCCACATGAATGCCTCCCTCAGTGGGGGGTTGGGAATTGAAATGAGACATTGCAAGTCAAGGTCCTGGTGGACAGATGTCACCTCGTTGCGTTGCTTCTGGTCAAAAGTACTTCCCCTCTGCCCTCCAGCACTGCTCATGCCAGGATCATCCCTCGGGTTTGGCCACTGCTGGCTCCACAATAGGGATCCTCAACCATTTGACTCAGGGGCTCCCTAAAAGAAATGAGAAAAACCAAGCACTGCCTGGCATATTTTCAAGTTGCCATCTAATATTTTTTTAAATCCTAAGTTTAAATAGTTTCATAAGATGTTACTCTCAGGTTATTATAAATATTGCCATTTTATAAGGAAATCGCTACAGAGCTCTTTCAGACGTGTCAAAAGGGAACTAAATACCACGGCAAGTTGACACTTAACCCTCATCTTCATAAACCAGCAGACAAAACTGTTCAGGGCTTGGGTTAACACACAGAAGAAACAGGATGCTGGGCCGAAGAACTTTGGTTCAGGAGTGTCAGGGGTTGAAGCCTTGCTGACTGAGGCGTCTGAGAGCCTGGGCCGAAGATGCCTTGGGGGGGCAGCTGAGTCTCTCTCCTGCTCTTGGTCCCCCTCAGCCTGACTCTGACAAGCCCCGTTCTCAGAGCAGATTGTGACAGAAGTGGAGCAGTCACTGATGTCAGCCAGTAGTTTCCAGAGTCTGGGGGCTTCTCCCTTCCCTGATTTGTCCGGGGGTAGAAGATGCTGGGGCCGGGGATAAATTGTGAGAAAAGGTGACAGGTCCACACCTCAATCTCTTCACCACTTCCTCGCTTTTCACCCCTTTGGTAACATATTAAGAATTGATATATTCAGGTGCCCATAAGGGCAAAAAAGTTCTTCAAATCAGAGGCAGGTATTTTGTGAATTTTGACAGAAGGATCCAAACTGACAGATGGACAGGCATATCTGCCGGGCAGACTGAAGGGCATCGTGCACCTGCCGTCTGTCCCCTCCTTCCCGGTCACACCAGCTCCCGCCCCGCCCCCGCCCCCCGGGACACCTGCCCTGCAGAGGCTTCTGTGCCACCTCCCTCCATGGAGATGGGGAAGGAGAGAAGCCCAGGGAGGCAGGAAGGTGTGAGAAGAAAGAGTAGCAGCTGGCTAGCAGTAGCAGGCGGCCACCCCCTCGGCCACCACCGACAGCTCTGTGGAGGGCGGCCCAGTGCAGCGGCGATTGCTGGGTCAGGTCTCAGGTGGTTAGCCCCTCGGGGCCTCTGTTTCTTTCCTGGAAAACAGGGGTGAGGATACCAATAGCAAATGTCCACGGAGTCATTTCCAGGGCTGGAACTTCAGGACTTTACCCAAGTCATCACACTGGGTCCTCACAGCAGCCCCGGGAGATGGGTCCAGTCCCCCCTATATGCTATGAGGGGCCGGCTTTCACAGAGTTGAAGGCATGTGTCCAGGGTCAGCCGGTCAGCAGGCGAAGAGCCAGGATTGGAATCCAGGCAGTGCGGCTCCAGAGCTGCACTCCACATGAATGCCTCCCTCAGTGGGGGGTTGGGAATTGAAATGAGACATTGCAAGTCAAGGTCCTGGTGGACAGATGTCACCTCGTTGCGTTGCTTCTGGTCAAAAGTACTTCCCCTCTGCCCTCCAGCACTGCTCATGCCAGGATCATCCCTCGGGTTTGGCCACTGCTGGCTCCACAATAGGGATCCTCAACCATTTGACTCAGGGGCTCCCTAAAAGAAATGAGAAAAACCAAGCACTGCCTGGCATATTTTCAAGTTGCCATCTAATATTTTTTTAAATCCTAAGTTTAAATAGTTTCATAAGATGTTACTCTCAGGTTATTATAAATATTGCCATTTTATAAGGAAATCGCTACAGAGCTCTTTCAGACGTGTCAAAAGGGAACTAAATACCACGGCAAGTTGACACTTAACCCTCATCTTCTTAAAAAACACAACAGCAGCAACAACAAAAAACTCTTCCTTAACAGACAGGAATTTTACTTTATTCCATTTTCTCCTCGAATTTCATTTTACCTCCCTACAGAATTTTACTGTAATAGTATATGTTCTTAGGCTCTAAAGACTCTAGCTGATCATCCTATCATACATACATTAAAATTAATTTTAAAAATTCCTGTGACCATAAGGCTCTAAATGCTAAAGTATTTTTTCTTCTCTTTAAAATATTATTAAAATAATTAGTATTATATAATCAATTAAAACAACATACACATAGAACATTTTTAGTGAAAGTATTAACTACACAAAGCAAAATATTTTGGAAAATTATCTCTCAATGAGAGACGTGGGTCTCCTTTGTACAATTAATTTGTGTCCATGGATGAATGTTGACTATTGTTACAGCATTAATAACAGAAGCAGAGAAGGGGTTGACTGACAAGTAGATGGGGGCTTACCATAGCACGTTTATTAATGATTGATGTTAAGAGCATTCTTTACTATAGGATCCACAATATATTTTCATTAAATTAATCTACATCTCATAAGCTCATGGTAGGAATAAATAATTGAGCAGAGAAGTGGATGATGACGAGAAGGAGATGGCACCCAAGTGATGAATGAGTATGGCTACACCTCTAATAAATGCTCCTATGACTTAAAAGTGCAATATTGAGCAGTCAGATGGAAGTGCGGACTTCTTACCTTCTCCTTACAACCATACAAAATGTGTAACAAACGTGAATGAGCTGTGGGTGAATAAGTGTCGCTCACCAAGTCCTTTCTTGTGATTGAGAATGGTGAACATGCAGACTGGATGCCTCTTTAGAAGACCGAAACTTCCCAGCTAGCTTTTCATAAATCTTCAGCATTCTAGTTCTAAGCTATGAATTTGTTACCTGGATGAAATAAAGCTGCCTTCATATTTCCTACTGATGCTCTCACGGCTCTTTGCTTGTGAGCTTATCCCTTGTGAGTTGGAGATGGAAGAGGTGAGGTTTTTTGTTTTTTGTTTTTTTTGCGGTACACGGGCCTGTCACTGTTGTGGCCTCTCCCGTTGCGGAGCACAGGCTCCGGACGCGCAGGCTCAGCGGCCATGGCTCACGGGCCCAGCCACCCCGCGGCATGTGGGATCTTCCCGGACCGGGGCACGAACCCGCTTCCCCTGCATCGGCAGGCGGACTCTCAACCACTGCACCACCAGGGAAGCCCGAGGTGAGGTTTTAAAATTAAAACTCCTCATTCCCATCAGCCCATGAATTCAGAACTTCCCAACATGCTGTACCTTATCCTTAACAGAAATAGGTCTAAGGGAAGGAAGGATGGGAGCATCCTGAAAGTTTATGGTGCCTTGAATTTAAGGAGATTTCATGGGCACCAATTGGGGCAGATACTTGGAGTAGCTCTTCAATCTCCATTCCACACTCCTATGTAGAGAGGGTGGAAAGCTAGCAACTGCATTTTTGTTGCTCCCTTGCATGTAGGATTGGGGGTGTAGTTAATTTCTGCCATTTGATATGCTTGTGTGGAACTTGGAAGGTGGAAGTGAGATGACAGTATCCTTCCTGAGGCTTCTGATGGTCTCCCTTGGTCAGGAAGGTTGAAATTTGCCTTCAGCACGTTCCAGTGTTTATTCTCCTGTTGCTTTCTGTGTGTCAAGCAACAGTCATGGCATTGGCAACTTCTTGACCTCACTCTCTAATCCCAGATCACAGCTTTGGGGGCCTATGTGCAGTTTCCTGGTGTGCAAGGGCTGCTCAGGCAGTTATGGTGGCTCTTGTCCCGGATGAGCAAGGAGCCAGTGGTGGCTCGGAGGAGCTCCCTATAGACTAGTCCTCTACTCTTCTAGAAATCATTCCAAGGGATCCAGCCGAGAATCTGCACTTGCAGCCTTCCTAGTGATTTTGTAAGCATCAATACCTAGATCCTTGCTCTAAATTCCTTCTTGCTTAGAAAGGTTTCGGTTTTCTGCACTAATCCCTGACTGGTATATTGATATTTTGAATAGTCTCTTTTCTTTTTTTTTTTTTTTTTAACATCTTTATTGTAGTATAATTGCTTTACAATGGTGTGTTAGTTTCTGCTTTACAACAAAGTGAATCAGTTATACATATACATATGTTCCCATATCTCTTCCCTCTTGCGTCTCCTTCCCTCCCACCCTCCCTATCCCACCCCTCTAGGTGGTCACAAAGCACCGAGCTAATCTCCCTGTGCTATGCGGCTGCTTCCCCCACTAGCTATCTATTTTACGTTTGGTAGTGTATATATGTCCATGCCATTCTCTCACTTTGTCCCAGCTTACCCTTCCCCCTCCCCATATCCTCAAGTCCATTTATTCTCTAGTAGGTCTGTGTCTTTATTCCCGTCTTGCCCCTAGTTTCTTCATGACCTTTTTTTTTGTTCTTAGATCCATATATATGTGTTAGCATACGGTATTTGTTTTTCTCTTTCTGACTTACCTCACTCTGTATGACAGACTCTAGGTCCATCCACCTCACTACAAATAACTCAATTTTGTTTCTTTTTTTTTAACTTGCTTTTTAATTAACTAATTTATTTATTTTTGGCTCTGTTGGGTCTTCGTTTCTGTGCGAGGGCTTTCTCTAGCTGTGGCAAGTGGGAGCCACTCTTCATCGCGGTGCACGGTCCTCTCACTATCGCGGCCTCTCTTGTTGCAGAGCACAGGCTCCAGACATGCAGGCTCAATAGCTGTGGCTCACGGGCCCAGTTGCTCCATGGCATGTGGGATCTTCCCAGACCAGGGCTCGAACCCGTGTCCCCTGCATTGGCAGGCAGATTCTCAACCACTGCGCCACCAGGGAAGCCCCTCATTTCTTTTTATGGCTGAGTAATATTCCATTGTATATATGTGCCACATCTTCTTTATCCATTCATCTGTTGATGGACACTTAGGTTGCTTCCATGTCCTGGCTATTGTAAATGGAGCTGCAGTGAACATTTTAGTACATGACTCTTTGAATTATGGTTTTTTCAGGGTATATGCCCAGTAGTGGGATTGCTGGGTCGTATGGTAGTTCTAGTTGTAGTTTTTTAAGG